>NC_079450.1:6167043-6309543 GCF_903798145.1 Danio aesculapii | reverse complement strand
AAATCAGTCTTTTGCTAAGAGAGATTTTAATTTGAAAGCAATGCTAAGAGCACTTTCTGATTTACGGCTGTAACTACATCCGACACTTTCAGTGATTAACCTGCACAACACAGCGCCGCTCATCTTACTCATGTTTTTTCACAGATCATTTTTCACATTGTAATTCGAACGCATTTCTGTTTCCTTGCTTTTGTCAGCGAAACTTAGATTAAAGCTGAAATCCCTTGTCACCGCTGGCCAAAAGAAAGTGTTGAACAAAATTCCTGACCATTTCAAGTGTGCAAATAAATCACACAAGTTCCAGAAAAGGTTTTAAATATCATTTTATGAACAAGCGTCTGTGTAAACGGATGCTAGAATAGTTGGCGGTTCATTCTGCTGTGGCTACCCCTGATAAATAAGGGACTAAGCTGAAGAAAAATAATTAAATAAATGAATGAATGAACAATCTCCTAACAAAATCATCTGCAAAACAAGATCAATTTGTATTCCAGTTTTAAGCGTCTCCTCCCTTTAGTGTAACCCAAGTCAGTGTTGAAAAGAGGACAGTTATGTGTATAATTAGTGGTGTTGGCTAAAGCAAGTGTAACTGTTATTAGTATTACTCATACTCGCATTACTCATATTTGCAGTTGGTGATTCGTTCAGCTCAATTAAATTAGGTATTACGTGTCACTGTGTGTGTCATCCTGCAGCTTTTGTGTTTCTGAATGATTCCTCAAAGCTCAAATCATGTGTCATGTTGAGGAAACATTCTTTTTGAAGTACTTAAATTCTCTGGATTTACAATTTGTAGTCGAGTTTGAGTCAAATTTATAGTTTGGTTTATTCTGTAAGCTAGTATTATTTCTACTGTATTAGAAGTAATTCTACTTTATTTTTAAATCAATATTTTGCCATTTCAGTTTTGTTTTTTGCATAAAATATGCCACAATTTCAAAAATTTATATCTATCTATCTATCTATCTATCTATCTATCTATCTATCTATCTATCTATCTATCTATCTATCTATCTATCTATCTATATATATATATATATATATATATATATATATATATATATATATATATATATATATTTAATGTTCCGACAACACAATACCAATATTTTAAATTTAATTGGTGAAAAATTATTTTCCTTCAGCTTAGTCCCAGCATACACTTTTGTGTTTAATAGACGTCCAATAGTCATCTAAACATAGACAGCTTGGCGTAAACAAGGCTAAACTTGAAACAAGGCTATAAGTGAAAATCTAACAGCTAATTCACTGACAGCCCAAATTTAGCCTTGTTTTGGCCAAGATGACTATGTTTAGAAGTCTATTAGACATCTATTAGACATCTTTTAAAAACAAAAAATATTTGCTGGGGTCCTTTATTTATCTGGGGTCATCACAGAGGAATGAATCACCAACTATTCGAGCATATGTTTTACACAGCGTATTCCCTTCCAGATGCAACCCAGTACTGGGAAATATCCATACACACATTCACACACTCATACACTATGGCCAATTTGGTTTATTCAATTCGCTGTGAGGGAAACCGAAGCACCTGGAAGAAACCCAGACCAACACAGGGAGAGCATGCAAACTCCACACAGAAATGCCAACTGGCCGAGCTGGGACTCGAACCAGCGACCTTCTTGATATAAGGCGAGCCACTGTGCCACCCCAAGGAATTTTTTTATTGGAAATTCTTTGTAGGAAAAAAAAATCTCTGTAAGACATTTTTTTAAAGACATCTTATATTTATTATAATTGTTTAATAATATATATTATAAAGTAAATATTAACCTAATACTCGCATACCCAATCAATCCATTAAATCCAGAGAAAATTGCCATTGTCAAGTGGTCACCAAATCTTTTTTGCTCTTCTGAGAATGCATTTTTATTATTTATACAACCGTAATGAAGACTGCAAATAACCGCATGGCAATACCCTGCCAACCAACAGCAGCCAATTAACAAATATAGTTGAAGTCAGTATTATTAGCCCCCCTAAATTATTAGGCCCTCTGCTGATTTTTTTCCCAAATTTCTGTTTAACGGAGAGATTTTTCCAACACATTTCTAAACATAATAGTTTTAATAACTCATTTCTAATAACTGATTTGTTTTATCTTTGTCATGATGACAGTAAAAATATCTAGTCAAATATTATTTCAAGACACTTCTATACAGCTTAAAGTGACATTAAAAGGCTTAACTAGGTTAATTAGGTTAACTAGGCAGGTTAGGGTAATTAGGCAAGTTATTGTTTAGTGATGGTTTGTAGACTGTAGACTAGTTCTGTAGACTATCGGAAAAATAAAGCTTAAAGGGGCTAATATTTTTGACCTTAAACTTTTTTTTAAATTAAAAACTGCTTTTATTCTAGCCGAAATAAAACAAATAAGACTTTCTCCAGAAGAAAAAATATTATCAGACATACTGTGAAAATTTCCTTGCTCTGTTAAACATCATTTGGGAAATATTAAAAAAAAAAAAAAAAAAAAAAAAGGGGGGGGGGGGGGGGTAATAATTCAACTGCATATATTTTCTTCTAAATGTAAAAATCCAGTTCACTGTTTATCTTCTGATGTGATTGCAGTCAAGATTTTAAACTGTCTTATGATCATTTACAGGATCATACAATTCCATGCATATTGTTGAGAATTGTGAGGAAATTCTGAACAAAAACTAGGTCCAAACTTTCCTGCTCTGGTCATGAATTAATTTATGAATCCATTTAATAATAACTTAAATAGCTAGCACTTCAGTTGCTACCTGTGTTTTTTAATTATTAAAAAAAAACAATACAGTAGGGGCGACAGTGGCTCAGTGGTTACCACTGTCGCCTCACAGCAAAAAGGTCATTGGTTAGAGCCATGGCTGGGTCAGTTGGCATTCGTGTGGAGTTTGCATGTTCTCCCCGTGTTGGAGTGGGTTTCCTCCGGGTGCTCCGGTTTCCCACCCAGTCCACAGACATGCACTTTAAGTGAATTGAATGGACTAAATTGGCTGTATTGTATGAGTGTGTGTGAATGTGAGTGTGTATGCGTGTTTCTCAATATAGGTTGCGGCTGGAAGGGCATCCGCTGCATTAAACAAATGCTGGAATAGTTGCCAGTTCATGCCACTGTAGCGACCTCTGAAATAGAGACTAAGCCGAAGGAAAATGAATGAATGAAAAACGATACAGCACTGTCGAATACAGTATAGTTTCTGTAACCTAAAAAACACACATGTATTTGTATTCATACAGGTAAAACAGTCAACAATTCACATAGTGCACGTAATCATCTAGATGTGTATATATATATATATAAAATTGCATTACTTACTTTATTTCCTACTTATTTCTGCTCTTACATGTTGATATGCATGCGAGATCTATGAGCCTGATCAACTGTAAACTGAAAAAGAAAAAAAAAAAGTGCGCACTTGGTGAATAAAGCTTAATCTGGTTTAATAATCATTATGAGAAAAAGACCCCCAGGGTGGACCACCCTCCAAAACTCAAGTGCTGTTTAACCGAGTTCAGAACTAAGACGTGTTTATTATTATTATTATGGTCTGGATCTGCTCCCAGTCTGTTTGTTTGGCACAGATACAGCAGTGGTAAATCTTCAATATGAATCTGGCAGATGTGGCGGCGCTTTGACAGACGAGAGTAAAGATGTGCTGTAAAGTCTGTTTTTCTTTCCTCAGCAGCTCTGGCTCAGCTGTCATTATCATTTCAGCAGACTTCAGACTGAATTTACACTGGTTTCATCCATTAATAATGTCACTGACAAAGAAAGAGGCGAGCGTTTGAAGAAAATGAGCCGTTCTTAGATTTCTTAGTCTTCTTTTCGATTTCATCTTGATTTATATTAAAGCTGCACGCTTGATATTGTATTTAAAGGGGTCGTTCATCTTTTAGTTATAAAATTTTATCTGACTTTTCATTTTTCCTGTTTGTCCACGGATCTGACGCGATCATTGTAAAAGTACTATAGAAATAAAGGTGACTTAACTGGAATTAAATAGTAGTTCACCCAAAAATTTTAATTACTCCATAATTTACACTAGGCATGGGCCGGTATAAGATTCTGACGGTATGATAACCTTGGAAAAAATATATATCATGGTTTCAGTGTTGTGCACACTGCTCTAAAATATATTCTTTTTAAATGTCTGGGTAAAAAACAACAACTTTTCCCCCTTTGAAAACAATATATTTAATTTTTTTGAAAGATTTATAATATTTTGGAGCAGTAAACATGTCAGGCAGAATAATTCAAATGAATCATTGATTTTTGCTCTTTTCATTTGTTTTAAACACACTGATTTCTTTACAATTTAAAATCACATCTTTGGATATTTTTTTCTGCTGGAGATAAATAATAAAATAAAAAATCTTACACATACCTTAGGAACAGTATTACAGAATATGTTGGCGGTTTTAACACTTTTCCAAACCACAGTATACCTTGAAAACGGTTATCATCCCATGCCTAATTTACACACTCTCTAGCCAACTTCTGTGTATAAGGCCATGTCCACATGTACACAGGTATTTTTATAAAGAGTTTTAGCATTTTGCCTTGTTTTTTTAATAATCTCTGTCCACATAAAATACAAAAGCACACTGTGATGCATGTTAAGAGCTCCCCGAGCCAACAGGTGGCGATAAAAGCCTTTTATGCTGCATTCACACCAAATGCTGAATTAAGTATTTTCGCAAGTACACTGCATACAATTCAATGCAAATGTCAGCGCAGGAGCGGATTACCATCCTGTAGTGCGAATGACACAGAGTATGCGAATCGTTAGCCGCAAATGTACGGAATTTGCCTCAATCGCTTCATTCACATTTGGTGTGAATCCAGCCATGATGGACAATCGGCAAAAAACTCTGGTTGTACTGTCTACACTGTACCCAGAGTTTCGGAAAATCTTCACCCTAGCCATTGTTTTAAAACACTTTCGACTTCAGCCAACTGATAATGCATTTTATTATGGTTAAAAATTCAGACTGTGTAGAAAAAAAAAACTTAATATACCAATTTACACCCCTGATATGTTATTATTTGTACTGACTGAAGTGCACTGAAGTGTGTCATACGATGAGACCTTAATAAACAGAGACAGCTTCAGTAAATCTGTTTTGTTGTGTTCAGCATGTCTCTTCCTCCTTGGCTTTTCAGTCATGAATTAATGATGATTTATCTTCCTGCAGTGACCGCTCGGTCCCAGTTTAACTTCTCAAATCTCTTCTCTTTGTTCCTCTAACAGCGCTGGTCCCAAAGGAGACAACATCTATGAATGGAGGTCAACTATTTTAGGACCGCCGGGCTCTGTGTATGAAGGAGGGGTGTTTTTCCTTGACATTGCATTTACACCGGACTACCCGTTTAAACCACCCAAGGTAAGAGCAAAGACACGTGTGGAGCATTTTGACATTGAAATTAGTGATTGATTGATTGATTGATTGATTGATTGATTGATTGATTGATTGATATGGGTTTTTATATACGTTCAGAGAGCTTCACAACGGGTATATTAGAGGTGTATAATTGGGCATGTTCTGTTCTCAAATGTATTTTTGCAGAATTTTTCCAACTTCCAATTTACTGGATTTATTAAGCATCTGATTGAGTAAAAGGACTGATAATATTATTAAAATTTATATTCATGAATCCAGCATGTGTTTTACACAACAGATGCCCTTCCAGCTGCAACCCAGTACTGGGAAACATCAATACACACTCAATCACAAACATCCACTACAGTCAATTTGGTTTTTTCAATTCACCTATAGTGCATGTGTTTGTACTTGTGGGGGAAACCGGATCACCCAGAGGAAACCCACGCCAACACGGGGAAAACATGCAAACTCCACACAGAAATGCCAACTGGCCCAACTGGGACTCAAACCAGCAGCCTTCTTGCTGTGAGGCGACAGTGCTAACCACTGAGCCACCACTATATTATATGTATTTATAAAGAAAATTCTCATTTAAAATGTTTCATTTCTCGCAATTTTTCGTTCGTTTTGTTTTTTTTTTGTTAGTTTGTTGTATATAAAAGAAAATGTATAATAATAATAATAATAATATTAATTTTAATAATTCAGGGTTATGCCACTAAATTCCACCATGGTTATTCCAGCATAAACTCTGAATTTAAACATTGGTATTGTAATGGTCTAAAAAATGAGCATAGACATGTCTGAAAACATAGGCTGCATTTACACTGCATGGTTCAAGTGACCCAATTACGATTTTTTTTCTCCCATGTGGCACAGATCGGATACGGCCAATGTACGTGTGAGTAGGAAAAAAAAATAAATAAATAAATAAAATAAAAAAAAATCACATAGATTCCCATTTACTCAAATCAGATTCAGGCCTTGTTCATATGTGGAAATTTATCCAATATGAATCAGATCGGTGTTCTCGTGTTTGCAGTGTAAGCAGGTAGATCGGATTTTCAATGCGAGTCGCACCGCTCGCGCATCATTAAAAACCATAGCGTATGACGTTAACTCTTTCGTTTCAGAACAGACTTCAGCAGAGCCAAAAATCTCTTACAAGAAAAAGTCTCTTACACGAGGACTAAAAAAGCTTTTATATTGTCAGATAGTACAAGTTTTAAACATGTTAATGAGAGAGAGAGAGAGAGAGAGAGAGAGAGAGAGAGAGAGAGAGAGCGCAATATCAACCACGTAAACAATATAGGCTAGACTAAAACTGTTGCATAAATCACGCCATGGAAATGACGTTAAGACGCCTACTGGTTAAAAAAGGCCTAGATTAAAAGAAGATAGCCAAATGAGAACTTTTCTGTCATAAACTAAAGAGAAACAACTTGTCAAAAAGAATTTTAAAAATTAACCCTGTGAACAGATTAAATACATCAATGGAGAAAAGGGTGCTCTTTTATTATCAGCTGTCAGTCAGCACCCTCTCTTTTTTTTTTCTTGCTCATTGCGGCTTTGCCACGTGCTGTGTAAATACAGCCAATCGGATACGAGTCACTTTTAAAAGATGAAAAAAATCAGCTACAGCCACAAAATCGGAATTGACCATCAAGATCTGCAGTGTAACTGTTTAGTTTATTTTCATTCATTCATTTTCCTTCGGCTTAGTCCCATTATTCATCAGGGGTCGCCACAGCGGAATGAACCGCCAACTTATCCAGCATATGTTTTACACAGCGGATGCCCTTCCAGCTGCAACCCAGTACTAGGAAACACCCATACACACTCATACACAACGAGCAATTTAGTTTACCCAATTTAAAAATAGCGCATGTGTTTGGACTGTGGGAGAAACCAGAGCACCAGGAGGAAACCCACACCAACTCTTGGAGAACTTGCAAACTCCACACAGAAGTGCCAACTGACCCAGCCGGGACTCAAAGCAGTGACCTTCTTGCTTTGAGGTGACAGTGAGAACCACTGAGCCACCCTCTAGACAAACTTTTAATTTTTATTTATTTATTTTTTTTTTTTTAAGAGTGAGATTTTTATAAGCGGCATTTAAAAATGTAGAATCGTCTCCATATAAATGTTGCATACATACATGCATCTTTTAGTTCTTGTGTAAAATGCATTATTGTTTTTAAGACAGCAGCACCGTAATACTCTGAATCTGCCAGTAACAGGAATTTAAACATACACTTAATGCTTAAAAACACTTAATATTTGAAAAAGAATACAAATTTCACAGGAGGGCTAATTATGTTGGATTCTGAGACGACCCTGATTGGCTCTCAAGTGGATTCAAGGTAATTTAGTTTATGTAATAACTCATGTTCATAAAGTTGACAAAAAAATATCAGATTAAAGCTTAGAATTCCGATGTGATAAAATGCTGTTTTATACATCCCATCATACATGCATTAAAAAGCCCAGATCAGTCAACAACTAATGAATCTGCAAGTTACATTTTGATCCCAATAGGTGGCGGCATTACTTTAAATGATGAAAAACATTACGCATTCTGTCAGCAAAGTATAAAGACTTCAAAAGAAAATGTTTTAACTTTTAAATTAGTCTTATAATTTAATAATTTCAGTATTTTGATATCACCCAAATGATCATCCTTGTGTAATAAATAGGGTTCAAATATTTATTTGGAAAATATTAAATAATTATTTGCATTTCATATTTTCTACTCATTTTAGTACTGTAACTATTAAATCTTTTACTTTATCATGAATTGATGGGATATTATGGCTTTAAAATATTACGGCAATTTATTGCTTCTTTAAGCTCCTTTGACAATCTGCATTGTGAAACGTGCTTTAGAAATAAAGTTGAATTAAATTGAATCAGGTTTAAAATAATCGAATAATTAAAATTGTACCAAAAAATTAAGTAAAAGTAATTAAATAAAATGAAAATAAAAATTCTACTTGTACTGTAACTATTCATTTACTTTTTTTAATCAGTGTCTTGTTAATTTTTATTATTTTATTTTATCATTTTTTATTTTAATCGGTTTATAGAACACAAACAAATAATAATACATCATTCAGGTGAAATAAAATAAAATATTATGATTAAAGAGAAATAACCAAGTGTCAATATGAACTCAATAAATCATGACAACTGGATTAAAATAACCTAATAAATAAAAACCTTAGTACAAAAAAAATAATAATTCTACTCCTAGTACTGTAACTAGTCATATTTTTACTTATTTTAATCAGTGTTTTATTATTAATGTTACTTATTTTAATCTTTTATTCTGTAAATACAAAAATACTACATAATTTAGATGAAATAAAATAAAACAATGATAAAAATGAAATAATCAAGTATTATTGAACTGAATAAATCATGACAAATGGATTAATATAATCTAATAATTGGAAAGAAAAAAAATGATTTAAAAATTAAAAACAATCAAATAAAAAAATATATTCCTCCTGTAACTATTTTTTTTAACTTATTTTAATCAGTGTTTTATTATTAATTTGAGTTATTTTAACCATATTTTGATATTATCCATTTATAGAACACAAATAAATAATACATAATTTAGATAAAAATAAATGAATAAAATAAATAAGCCATGAATCACAGAATCAATCATGACAACTGGATTAAAACAATCTAATTTAAAAATAATTAGTACCACAAAAGATTAAAATTAAAGTAAAACAAATTACATTAAAATTGTACAATTAAAAAACATTTAAAAAGTCTACTCCTAGTATTTTAATCAGTGTTTTATTATTAAATAGACTTATTTTAAATCAATGCTTTATTAATCTTAATTGCTTTATAGAACACCAAAATATAATAGATAATTTAGATCAAATCAAATCAAATATTGTTCAAATGAAATCATCAGGTATACATTTGAACTAAAATAATAAAAACTGGATTCAAAAAAATAATTAGTACAAAAAATGATAAAAATTAAATTAAAACTAATTAAATTAAAATGAAAACATGTTAAACTGACTCAAAACAGCTTATAAAACTTAATCTAGCTTATAAAATTAAGTGAGAAAATGATTACCTTACAATGAAACAAGACATATTCTGTCTGGACTAATTGATCATATAATTGTTTGCAGTAGAACTGTAACTAGTCATTTGTTTTACTAATTTCAACCAGTGTTTTATTATTATTATTATTCATTTGCAGAAGGTAGTATTTATTTTTCATCCCAGACGTGTGTCTCTGTCCCAATCCTATAAAATTATTCATTCTGTCTATAAACTGTAAAGTAGGATGTTGATTATTCTTATTTTCCTCTGTGTTTGTTCTCTGGCTCCTGTGGCTGTGTATGTAGACACAGGAATCAGGATAGAGGAAGTTGTTCTGCTGCCTATTAAACTGTCATGAATCTCAAGGCAAGGAATGTCAAGGTCCATTAAAGGTCTGCTCTGAAAGTCCCAGGCTCTAACACAGATGCCACACACACACAAACTACATGCCGATGCGGTTTCAGTTCATACAGAGTTAAGTTTGCAGTGTATGTGAGAGATTAGTGTGGCATAACCTAAACTAACATAAAGAAATAGATTGACTGCTCAGATGCTGGTGTTTGTTTGCTCAAGATTGAGATTCAGAGGAATTATTCACACGACAACACACACATGCATTATATATTTGTCATTTACATCATGGCACAGTTACAGTCCTGAGGCAGACCACAATCTGCTGAATTCAGTAGGCTGTGTTTACTTGACTACAGCATGCATCTTAATTTATCCCTGATTTTAAATCTCCTTTTCTGCATTAAAATATTTGTGCATCTATTTTTAATACATTGACAATATAATTGATCCGTTTAAAATGTAAATTGTACATTTACTGTGCTGTGAAGAAGAAATACTTGCTAATTACTACACACAATGACTGATTTAATGTGTTGGTGTTGCTTCTCTCATTTACTCTTCAGGCTAACAGGCTAGTTTTTGTTTGGTTTTTATAACTCCCTGTAGGGTTTTTTTTATTATTACATGATACATGAACACATGCCCTTTATGTTTGTGTTCATACAATTTCAAAACAACAATAAAAAATACAAATAAATTAATAATAACTAGTGGTTTTCAAACCAGATAAAATAAAAATGTAAAACCAAAAACATTAAATTAATAAAATGTTATTCAATTATTATAAATGATTTATCATAATACAATAAGTAATCAAGCATTTCATAAGGACACATTAAAATACAAGATGCCAAGTTTAAAATATATATATATATATATATATATATATATAAAATAAACATTTTAAATTAAATGTTAAAGGGCACCTATGGTAAAAAATCTACTTTTCAATCTGTTTGGACAGACATATGTGCATGTATGGTGTATAGACCGTCATATTAGGGTGATATAAGCACACCCAGTGCTTTTTTTTCAATTTAAAAACATAAAAAACGGTGGACCAATTGGAGCTGTTTTCAAATCGACCGCTACCTGACGTAGGAGAGCGGTCCCCCCACCCACCAATATTGATTGACAGGCACATCATCATATCCTCAGTTTGTTAATTCACGTCCGCCATTTTCAGCGTGAGTCGAAGCGATATCACTAAAGGAACACCCTAGCTCTATTTTTAGATGCAAGGCTCATTGGGCTCAACACAAGATCAATATTCTCCACATTATCGCTCTAATTGCAATTATTGGTTGTATCTGTAGGTAGGTTTGCAAACATGTGTACTTCTCATGGAGTCTACCTTATACTTCAGCCGTTTGCATTTCTCGCGATCCCAGAAGCTCCCTGTGATCTTAACTAGCATGCGTTTTAGAATTCTAAACATAGGTTTCTATCAGGGTACACTCAAGTCGACGGCTGGGCGCCGCGGACTGCTGCAGAAACCTATATTTAGAATTCAAAAATGTGTGGCGCGACGATTCGGGACACTTCATGCTTCTGGTGCGCCACAGAGAGTGTCTGGTGTGCCGTGTCGCGGCTTCGAGCGGCGCATCCGGTGCCTCAGTCAAAGTTAATTCAGTGTGCGTGGTTATTAGTTTCTGTTTACAAGCTCGGCACTTGAAACTAGCACACAGTTGACTGTAAAACTGTACAAAGACACAAATGATTTTGTACTCTCTGCTTGGTCTGTCAGACTCGTACATGTACGACTGAATGGTGATCCTCTGTCTCCTTCTCCGTCTGCTTGTCAGACTGTTGCAAACGCAGAGCGGGTGAGCTCATGGCCCCGCCCCCTTGTTACGTTGGCGGGAAGCCAAAACTAATTTACATGTGAAGCAACACACCCATAAATCAGCAAACTGTGGACACGCCCCCAACATGACACTTTTTAACACATTATAATAAAAAATCTGAATTGTGTTTTAAACTGAACCTAAACTGGCACACTCAGAAGAACCATAATATTAATATTAAGTTATAAAAAAAGAGGTAAACTATGTTCCCTTTACATAAAGACAAGTAAATACAAATTTTTATTTTGTATTGTGACGCAGTTCTGAGAGAAATGTTTAAATTAACAAAGAATTGGTCATTAATAAAATATTAAATGAGAAAACAGTGGGCGTGGCTTGTTTTTTCTTCTACTGTGAGCTGATTGGATGTAGTGAAGTAGGCATTTCATTCAGAAAGATGGAGAAAAGCAGTTTGGGGAGAGTTATTACAACCTAACAGACTCCTGCTCACCATTTCTGTCCACTATACCGCAGACAGACATAATCTGAGAATTTAACTGAAAAAAAAAACAGGAAAGGTATTTTCAGATTTCAATTTTAGATTAAAAGGGCAAACTATTTTTTTTTTCCTCTTAATGCCATGTACAGACGAATTGTTCAGCACAAAACTAGCAATGTGAGCTAACAAAATCAATATAGTCAGTTTTGATTTCATGTGTACTTTAATAATACTATCGCCCTATTTAGATTAAGGTAAATAAGTGAATGGTGTTTTCTCAGGTAACATTTCGTACGAGGATCTACCACTGTAACATCAACAGTCAGGGTGTGATCTGTCTGGACATCCTGAAGGACAACTGGAGTCCTGCTCTGACCATCTCTAAGGTGCTGCTGTCCATCTGCTCTCTACTCACAGACTGCAACCCTGGTGAGAATCTACATCATTCACATCTCGAGTGCTGAACATTCAGGTTTAAATCAGTCCTGTTTGGGTAAAGGACTCTTAAATGTATACAAAAATCAGTCCAAGTGAAAATCTAGTCAAGTTGAATGCCTTGGACTGATGTTTGTATACCTTTAAGAATCCCTTATCCAAAGAGCACAGACACATTAACCCTTGTGTACTGTTCAAATGGACTACCCTTTGGTTATGTTGGTGGCTGTTTTTGCCCCATTGACTTCCATTATAATGACATGTATATTGCAAAGCCATGACAGCATATAATCATGCATTCTTGATTGTTGCTGGTTTTCTCTGTGGTAAAATTTGTCATTTCTACTGTTAATCATCTGTTGAAAACATTAACTCTTTAGATAGGCCTGTGCAAAAAAAAAAAAGTTCCTAACCTTAATATGGAATATTTTGGAGTAAAACAGCAGATTATAGTGTGTGTGTTTGCATAAATCCAAATCCAATCTTGCGCGTGCGCTATATACTATGTTTATAAGCCAACTAAGCCATGTAGCCTATTATAAGGCACTAGAAAGTTGTCATGTAAGCCTACTATATCCCAAATGTTCTGAAGCCATTCTATAGTTTAATGTGAAGTACAGATGAATATTCATGTGCAAATTCATGTTCAGTTCAGTGCTTCCCGCCGCTGCGCCTGTCAATCATTCTCCATTCATTCATAATTCAAACTGCGTATCGCATTTGTTTATAACAAGACAAAAAACATTCTCCAAGGATTCGTTCCTATTAGTTCAAAGAATCAGTGGAGAAATGCATTTAGTTTTGCATTAAAGGGCTTCATTGTGACCTGCAACAAGGAGTTTATTGCCGTTTCTAAATCATGCTGTGTTAGAACAGCAAATCGCATTCGCAACACTGGAGTAGAGAGTGTTATTACCTGCTCTTCACACACAAAATAGGCCAACCTGAACTTTTAAATTATAAAAGACTCAATACATTGTACAGATCCTCAATGCACTTCCCTTTGTGCTGCTCAGTTTTGAAAGTGACCGCAGATACAGGAGTGACACATCAAACTCTTCAGTCACGCATCCGGCTGCGCAGACGTGGCGTGCGCCGCTCCCTAAAATTATTCTCACAATAAGTTTCTGTTCTCTCATCCTTCTCGACCTTCCAACTGAGCTTATTCTTCCGAGGGGAATACTTCAAGTGCTGCGAATAGTTTTAAAGCCTGGCTCATTGTGGTCAAAGTAGTTGATTAAACAAATAATAGTGAAACTGGCGGGCGCAATATGGATTGTCAGAAAATTATTTAGGCTAATATGAGCTACTCTGAAACTGTGGATATTTCTCTGTCATTTTATATATTAATATTATATTTAACAGACCAGTTTGTGTTTTGGCGCTGAAGCATATAAGCGGACCTTGTTTTGAACTTTCTCCATCTCGCTCACGGCAAGATTTGGTGAGGGATTATTAAGTAAAACTGCTCTGTTAAACATCATTTGGAAAATATTTTAAAAAGAAAAAAAAAATTCTGTATATTGCAGAATAAAAAAAATGAATAAATCACAATGTTAGATCATTGCAATGTCGTGCAGCCCTACTGCTGTTTTATTTGTGTCATGTTAAAATCTTAACTTCAAAGTAGCCTGAGAAACACATCGTCCATCTTTACAGTTCAGCATCTAACAAATCTCTTTGCATCCGCAGCTGATCCTCTGGTCGGGAGCATCGCCACACAGTACTTGACCAACAGAACGGAACATGACAGAATAGCCAAACAGTGGACGAAGAGATACGCCACATAAAGCAGCCACACACACACTTACACACACACACTATATTCCCCTCAGCCCTACTGTGCCTCTACCTCTCCCCGTCTGCTGAAAGCACACTCACCAAGTGCAACAATACATCTGGCCCTCTTCCTTCCAACTTCCTGTAGACCTTTCTGTGAACAAAACTCCTGTCCTTTGTTCCTTGTTGACTTGAAAGCTTCTTTTGATACAAAGAGTAGATTGGGACTTTATTTTCCAATTATCTGAATGTTTGAAGTACCTTAGGAGAAAAGGAATACTATTGTTATTATTACTGTTATTATTATTGTCCTTATTGTATGTATATGCTTTCTTTTTAAGTGGCATCAGGAACAAATACAGCTTCTGAGTTTTTTTTTCTTCTCATCGCCGTAAAAGTGTATTACTTCATTATTTTTGTTTGTTAGTTTCTCCTTTTGTTAGAAGTCCGTACTATTTCCATGCATGATAAACGGCATCCATCCGACTCCAAAACTCTCTTGCCCTCTTGTTTTTGTTTGTATGTATTTTTTAAAACTCAAAAGTCATGGCAGCCACTTGACGATAGGCTTGCTTGTGAATAAAAAAAAAAAAAAAAAGGTAAAATGTTAAAAAAAAAAATAATAATAATAATAATGTGTACATATTGCTACATGCCACCTCTGGCCAGAATGGACTGTTGTGCACTTGCTTAATGGAAAAAAAACACCATAAATAAACACTGTGGCTGAATTGTCATTTATTGTATGTTAAGTCATATGTTTGGTGCATGTTTTCAGTTTGACATTTCTCTCTCTCTCTAGTGAATAATAATAATAATAATAAATATTATTATTATTAATAATAATGAACACTAGCAGCTGGTTTGATGCATTTCCCAGAACTATATATAGTGTTTTACAATCACTGCAAACATGCACACAGTTAAAATGTTTAAATACGTACATAATGTTTGAAAGAATAGACCCTTTTCACATTTACGGGTTTCTCGGTAGCGGAAGTCATCATAGTTGGGAAAACTTACAGCGCAGGGAATGGGAGAATACAACAAATAATTTTTTACAATCTTATTTGCTCAAATAAAAGAAAAACTCCATGATGATGTTATAAAGATGTTCAGAAAAAGGAAAAAAATTGTGTGAGACCGAAAACGGCAGCCAGAGGAGAGAATAACATCAAATTGACTGTTGTGTCCCACAGACGCTGCATTAGAAACGCCTCACACAAGCGGTAAGTTGGGTTTTTTTTGTAATTTGAAGCAAAGATGATACAATACATACATTTACATTTAGTCATTTAGCAGACGCTTTTATCCAAAGCGACTTACAAATGAGGACAAGGAAGCAATTTACACAACTATAAGAGCAGCAGTGAACAAGTGCTATAGACAAGTTTCAGGTGTGTAAAGTCTAAGAAGCGAAGCATTAGTAATGCAAGTTGTTGTTTTTTTTTTTGAGAGAGAGAGTACAGTTAGTGGTATAGCCAGAGAGGCAGTTACAGATTAGGAAGGAACATAAATACATATAAATGTTCATACGGTTTTTTTTTTTATAAAAATATTAAAAACTTTTAAGGATTTAAGATTATGATGGCTGTTAAATGCGTAATAACGGGCTTGTGAAAGGGTCCATAGTAAGCAATTGATATATCAGTTGATATTAATACATTACTAATAATTATCCAGAATATTGGCTAAACTAATATTTGGTTATTTTGAAAAAGAGAAAAAGTTACAATATGCTATAATACATGTAGGTTTACCTCACTTAGCGCTTACAAAAGCAGATTTTTTTTTAAATAGATTAATTAAAATAATTTATTCTACACGTGTATCTAATAAATGTCATGCAAGAGCTCTGGTTATGTATTGAAAATGGGAGCATTCTTTTGCAATCTGTACCTCACCGTATCTATTCCATGCTTCTGATCAGATTTATTTTGTGCTTATATTTGTTTCGAAAATAAGTCTTGAAATAGGACTGGGCCAGTAAACAATATTATTTATATATATATATATATATATATATATATATATATATATATATATATATATATATATATATATATATATATATATATATATCAAATCACAATATTTATGTCAATAACAGTGATAAGCTCTGGACTTTTTTACTCTATATTGACCTAAGAGCTAATCACACTGCAGAAATATGCAACAATGAGAATCTAAAGTGTGTTGATATTAGAGATGTACCGAATTTTCGGCCACTGAAAATTTATCAGCCGCATATATGTTATGCCATTTAATGGACGCTTTTTGTGGCTTCAGTCTGTTGTGGTAGTCTTTCAAATCCGGAAATTATTTTACCAAATTTAGGTCAAAAACTTACAAATTATGCTTGCAAAACATCACAAAATTATAAATTACTATCAAAGGCATTTTCTTCAAGCATTATTAGTTCCACAAATATATCCCACATCTATTATATAATAATTTATACATGTAGAAATATAAAAAAAATCTCTCTCTGTATATGAGCAATTCCAGCAGTATGAATGAGACATTTGCAGTAAAAACTCAACACATAAATTGACATAGAAAGTATATGCTAACATTATATTGAAACATCTGTTAATATTTTCCAGAACAACTGACCACAGAGTTATGGGACCAGAAAAATATCAATGAATAAACATGTGTTGGACTTTAAATGAGGGAAGTAAACATGCATTATGGATGTGACCAAAAAAGTATGCGAGTTTGCAGTATACAACATACGTTGTAGAAATTCTGTGAATTAAACTGCACAACCCAAAAGAAATACTGCTTATCAAAAGGATAGGAGTCGGCTCACTATAGAACCAAAATGATTGACTTTATTTTATTTAATATTTTTTGCATTTATGAGGAAAAAAATAGTGTGGTTATGGATGTGAAATTGCCACTTGTGTGACTTTGGTAAATAAAATATAATAGTCTGAAAACATTGACAGATACATTTTTGAGGATTTTTAAAGTACTGTAAAATACTTACCTACACAAAAAAATGCAGAAACGGTTTCCGTATTTTGGTAAAAACTTTTTTTTCTTCATGGCAAGGTTGACATTTGCATGGAATTGCTTATATGGGGTAATAATTACTTAATATAACACTTATTGTACTTTATTTTAAATGTGTGCGCGTGTGACATTATAAAAGATTAGATTTGTTCTTAACTCGCCTACTCAAAAGGGAATATTTAAGAAGCCTAATTTCTCATGAGGATGCTAATTTTCACCTGAATTATTACCTATTAATGTCAATATTAATACTTGTGAAGATATACTGACATAAAAACAGTTTTTTAAAATGACTTACTCGAAGTTCATCCGCTACCTGTTCTCCTGAGGATCTGCTTTCCTGCGAGTCTCTGCAGGGAAAAAAAAAAACATAGTGAAGATCTCTGAGGGGTTTTTACTAACAATTTCTTCATCATATACAGTGACTAAACAAATGAACATACCAAAAGAGTTAAAAGTTTACGAAAAAAGTTTTACTTTCCTTGGGTGGTGGTTAGGCTACATGAGGTAAACGAGCCCTTTCCCGCGTTTTTCAAAGGGTCGCTACTTAAATATTGGTTTATACTGATTACACTCTAAAAAAACGTTGAGTTATTTATTTAACGCAATGGTTGAGTTAAAATATGTGCTTTGTTGGGTTATTTTTAACCTTTATTTGGATATTCATATAATAACTCAATCCTTTAGGTTAAAATTTTGAATTTCAACAGTCAACTGATTTAACTGACACAGAATAGCTGTATGTTAATATCCTGCGTAATATTGTTTTGCGTTATAAAGTTCACTTAAGCTCCAATGCAATATTTCTGTTATGTTTATCATGTTTACTTCCCTCCGTGTGTCGAGTGATTTTTATATCCATTTCATAATATATTATTCCCGGTATTATCAGTAATTATTACTGTTTAATGGCGTATTTTGTTACAGCAATTTCACAACAAAAAAGGTGGCTAACGTTAACTTCAGTCTGTAAAATAACTATGGATAATCATCGTTTATTAGCAACATAAAGCCGTAACCTACAAATCATCACATAACCTTATCAAATTAAAATCTCCATAAACCATATGTCACTGTGTCCGATACACGCAGCGATAAGATGAGGAATATTGCCCGTGTATTAGTCAGGAGTTCGTAAGTCGGTGTCAAATCACACGATGGTGCTAAAGTGTCTGTTCAACACACACTAACCTTTCACACACATCACGACTCAGCTATAATAATAAGAAAGACACACCACAAAATGCCAAAGGCCGGTTAATCGCTGCCAATTTCACCTAAAATGTCAAACATTGCTGTTCTCACCACATCAGACCGCGTTTTCATTAAAGTTAATGAGTTCAGCTGTGCGTCTTAAAGCAACAGTTCCCCTAAAATTAACATCATTTCCTCAATCATACGGACTGTTAGTATAGTATAATTTTCTTTTTTTCTCTCAGAAACAGATGAAATTGATCACTGCTGTCAATATCCTAAAATATAAGTATTGTAAACGTCCAAATAACAACCCCACAGGGAAAAAAAATCTACCAACGCGTTTTTGAACAATACTTGAATGAATATGTTGTGGTACTTGTATCGTTTCAATAATAAACAAATGACAAAATAGTCGCATATATTTACAATCTGGCTCATTTAATACACTTTCACTAAAAAAGTAACCAAATTTATGATAATTAGGCTATTTTTATTAATAAGCAACTATTAAAAAATGCTATTACCATAATAAACAAGTGACAAAACAGTCGGGTATATGACAATACACCAGTTTATTAGTAAAAACTAAATTATACAGTTCCAGCGTATTAATATAAATACTGTAAAAACAATATATACAGTCAGTACAATACACTTTATATTGTGTTGGTACAGCATATTATATTATAGCCTGAGCTGTATTGAGATTAGAGATTTTTTTTATATATGTGCCACTTTTAAATATACTGTACAAGCCATTCAGCATTGCAGGTGACAGTGTTATTTTATAAAATGCCTTAAAAAAAATTGAACATTTATTGCATTAACTCAGTATTTATTAACTATTGCACCTATCTAAAAAAATCAAGCTACTGAAATATTAAACAGAGTTCACACAGAATAAGCACTTACCATAATAAACCAATGACAAAACAGGCGGGTATATTACAATACACCACAGTTTATTAGTTAAAACTAAATTATACTACAGTATCATTCCAGTTTATCAATACAAATACTGTAAAAACTATATATACAGTCAGTATAATACACTTTAAAACAGTATATTATATTACAGCCACAGCTTTATTATTTAAAAGAGATTATATATATATATATATATATATATATATATATATATAATATATATATATATATATATATATATATATATATATATATATGGATATATATATATATATGGATATATCATATATATATATATATATATATATATATATATATATATATATATATATATATATATATATATACATACATATATATATATATACACACACATATATATACATATATATATACATATACATATATATACATATACATATATATACATATACATATATATACATATATGTATATTATATATATATATATATATATATATATATATATATATATATATATATATATATATATATATATATATATTTGCAACTTTTAAATACAAGCCATTCAGTATTGCACGTGACAGTGTTATTTAATGAAATGCAAAGTAGCTAAATTGAAGATTTATTGCATTAACTCAATATTTTTAACTATTTCAACTATCTAAAAAATCAAGCTACTGAAATATTAAAGAGTTCACCCCAAATTAGCTATTATACCATAATAAACAAATGACAAAACAATTGGGTATATTTCAATACACCACAGTTTACTAGTGAAAAATAAATTATACTACAGTTTCATTCCAGTTTATCAATAAAAATACTGTAAAGCAGGACATATATATAGGGCATGTGTGTGTGTGTGTGTGTGTGTGTGTGTGCGTGTGTGTGTGCGCGTGTGTGTGTGTGTGTGTGTGTGTGTGTGTGTGTGTGTGTGTGTGTGCGTGTGTGCGTGCATGCGTGTGTGTGTGTGTGCAACTTTTAAATACAAGCCATTCAGTATTGCACGTATCAGTGTTATTTAATGAAATGCAAAGTAGCTAAATTGAAGATTTATTGCATTAACTCAATATTTTTAAACTATTTCAACTATCTAAAAAAATCAAGCTACTGAAATATTAAAGCGATTGATCCTCCGATGTACAAAGAAGAAAGAGATTTTGAAGAACACATAAGCAAAGCGTTGTTTACCATAGTATTTTAATTTCCCTGTGAAATTAACGGGGGCCATCAACATTCTTGGAAAAACAATCTGCAGAGATCTAGTTTGTCCAGCAGGTGTCAGCAGCTGACTGTGTGTTTATTGGGAAGACCTTTTCAAATATACTCTTTACAGAAAATCAGTGATCTGTATATGAGCATCCTGATATACACTATATTATACATACTGTATTCAACTCTGCAGCTTAACAAAGTGACTTTTATTGACATTTTAGATTGAAATAATATAATAAGAAATAATATAGAGGGAAAATAAGCCTGTAAAATAAGAGAAAATGTACTGACAGGTTATTATAAGGAGTTCAGTAATATCCAACACCTTTTACATCTTTTTAAATGTGTTTATTTTAGTTTCCCTTCTCATTTGAAGCAGTTTTTTGTTGCATTTACCTCTTCATATTCTCTTCCACATATGCAACAGAATTACTTTTTTGTTCCAAGAATTACAACAGAAAGTGACTGTAGGTCTTTTCAATACAAAGCTCCTATACTCTTCCTTCTTCTTTTAGATCAATTAAGACTTAATGTAGTCTTTTCGGGACTAATTTATCTTCTTTTGTTGGAAACAACTTGTAAATGTTATTAATATTAATTTTGTTATTAATATTGGTTCCAATTGAAATGCTTATTATTTATTTGTGTATCCAGCTGTCTGTTCTTTTGATTATGTTTTTGTTCGCTTAGGCTTTAGACCAGGGTGCCCAGACTTTTTCTTATAAAGGGCCAAAAATGAAACTTGAGTGAGGCTAGTGGCCCGAAGGTAAATATATAGCTGCCATGGGTCATTTCCAAGTTCATTTAATAATGTTTAGAAATGACTAGAAAACATTGTTTCATATTAACTAATGCAGTTTTTTAACATTTAATACTGAACTTATTGCAATAAAATCAAACAATCTCATTTATAACAGAATTACACTAGTTTTAGCCTTGAAATTCTTGCTAATGTCTTCTGCATTCTAACATTTAATTGAAACATTTAATTTCAGTTTGCTTTTTTGTAGCTCAGCAATAAAACAAACAAAAAATGATTACATCAAATTAGAAATGACGATCTCTGTGTTAAAGGCGTTCGTTCCAAACCTCTCCATCATACCTCTCAGATGGGACGGTGGGCCAAATCAAAAGTTACAATGGGCCAACTTTGGGTAACACTGTATTTTGATGGTCCATTTGAGTATTAGTAGACTGTCTGCTTAATAACTGCTGATACTGCTCCTTCAACAGACATTTAACTGACTATAAGACACTTTGCAAGTACATGTCAACTTACACTAACACTAACAGTCTACTTATAATCTAATGAGAATTAGGTGGCATGTAGAGGCAATGTAACTTAAATTCAACAAACGGACCATCAAAATAAAGTGTGACCCAATTTGGCCTGTAGACCCTACTTTTACGTCTCTGCTTTAGACTGTGGGAGGTGTTTCAGGTGAAGTGGGCTGCTTGTTTCTTTGTTTTGTTTAGATGTACATTTGTTATGATGTGTTGTACTCTGTTTGATTTATGTACTTCTTAGGGACCCCCTCGAAAATGAGCTCAAGGGTCTAAACTGTTTAATAGATTCAAATATATCAATTTACACTATTAAAAATGTTAATAAAAGTCAGTTTTTCGAACTTTTCAAGGTTAAAAGTTGTTGGAAGAAAGATCTAGAGCTTATTATGCAATTTAAAAACAGAAATAAATTAGGAAAAATAAAAACATGAACCAGAAAATACAGAAAACTGCTCATTTATAGATATGTTTAGTGTAATAAACGCTTCATCTCAGTGGTCCTGCTGTCATAGTGCACTATAAAAAAGAAAATAATGTTGTTTTTTAACCCAATGTTGGGTCAAGTACAAACCAAACCAAACAGCTGGGTTTAAAACTGGGTAACGCTTTATTTTGCTGGTCCAGAGTATTAGATTGTCTTCTTAATATTCTTGATACTGCTGCTAAACAGACATTTAACTGACTATGAGTAACTTTGCAAGTACATTTCATTTTACACTAACCCTAACCGCAAGTCTTCTTATAATCTAATGAGAATTACTTGGCATGTAGATGCATTGTAACTTAAATTCAACAAACGGACCATCAAAATAAAGTGTGACCTAAAACTGTCATTCAAATGTAATTAAAAGTATTAACCAAATATTTGGTCCATATTCGACCCAATGTTGGGTTAATAAAGCATTTTATAAAAAAAACTAGAATATAATAAAATAAATACAATAAAACTATTCTGTCCAGCTTGTAAACGCATAACCCGTCCTCAATAGGGGTCCTGAGGAACACGCCTTAAAGAGGTCAATTATCTGAGATATAGATCTGGTTAATAATTCATAGATTATGGTGAAACGAGATACAGTAAACCCACTAAACCAAATGGGTATATTTATCAGCTCATCTGGCACGTCTGACCACACCTTCTCTCCGTTTTGCCTGGGTTTGTGGGTTGTACGGTACAGAACATCGTGTCCCACAATGTTCCTTCAATCAGTGATCTGACTCGGCAAAAATGTTCAGAAGCTGGTGTACATGACATGATGTGCCTTTCTGCTTGGAAATTCAAGTTTTTTATGTTGTTTTCTGTCAATACATGACAGGATATAACAAAAACATTACAGGTATATTATGTGGGTCAATTACACATAAAAACAAAACATAAGAGAGAGAGAAAATAAATAAATAAATATAATACAAATGATACAAAGACAGATGTCGAACACAACTAGGAATTTCCCCATGCCCGATTTACCCTGCTTTATCCTTATTGTGCAGTTTATAAAGCAAACGCTCATATAAGGACGTTCTGATTATATATTGACCCACTCCTTTAGCTCAGGAGTGTTAGGATTTTTACAATGCCTTAAAGTTACTCTGGCTGTTACAGAGATCCCCACCATGATCACAGTAAATACTCCCCTTTGGCATGGTCCCCTGTCAGACATAATCTTGATGAGAATGGTATTAGCGTTGCAAGCCATTTGCAAGCCATTCGCTCAAAATATTTAAAGTTTGATACCACAGAGGTTGAACAGTTCTGCGCTTTTATGAAATTCACATTTACAATATAAGTCGACTTGTTGAATCGGGTTATTGTCTGGGGAAGTAACCAATCAAATTTATGATTCATTACATAACTATCATAACCATATTTATGGTCATCTTGTCATATTTAGGTCATACGCCTTGCTATCCTGGCAGTCAAAAAGCAATTGAGCTAAGCAAATAGCTGAAAAAGTGGGTCATTTTAATTATGGCATTTTATCGGTAAAAAGCACGCTGAGGTTGTATAGCTTTAAATTTTGAAACTAGTGTGTATATATATATATATATATATATATATATATATATATATATATATATATATATATATATATATATATATATATATATATATATTTGAAAATTCTCAGTTTCTTCGAGTAAGTTTTTTTACATTATTTTAAGGTTTATGCATAGTTTATGAGCAATATCACATGTGTAGCAGTGCGATATGGCTGTAAATCAGTACTGGTGGGAGGCGTGCGTTGGCTATAGTTGGCGTTTATACAATAGTTCGATGGCACAATTGAGTATTTAAAAAAAGTCAAACACGGAGAGTCTAAAAACCCTTTTGTAAGAGGAATTACTTTCTTCTGCCATTCATTCACATCTGCAGCTGATGTCAGAACAGCAGAAACCATTGCTACTTCACCAACGTCACTTTAGAGCTAGTGTTTGAATGATTCTCTAGCGTAATGTCTAAAGTGATGACACAACAGCTGATTTTGCTGACATTTTAAGATTATAAGGCTGAACTTGATATGAAATGTCATCAGTCTACAGAGATTTCTTCTTACAATCTTAGTCTACAGTATTTCTCTGTTGCAATCAGGATATCACAATAATTAACCCTGAAAAAAAGCAGTGCAATCACTACCATATTACTGTTGTGTTTGCGATAAGGAGGGGGTGTTCGGGGGTGAGGTCTCTGAATAACACTGTTGAGAACTGGGATAGGAAAGTAACTATTAAAATAGGCACTGTCCTTATAAATAAACTGCATAGTTGCAATCTATACAAAAGAGAGAGATCGACTTAGACTATGACTTACCAGTTTAATAATGATTTGATCAGCTGTAGTTAGAAATCATGCATCACGTTTGAATCTTTTAAGCAAGGGCGGTCCTGGCACCATCTTGTGGATAGACAACGTCAACTGTCTTTGGCTAATGGACAGATGCGCTGTCTCTCAGAAATTATAAACTTTTTGAAATAGGCACTATTCTTATAAATAAACAGCATAGTTGCAATCTAAACAACTAAATTCTCGCCTAAAAAAGCCTCAAAAGTACATTATGTTGTCCAACAGCTGCAATATTTGTCAAACTGTGGTGAGTTTATTGATCTGCTGTCACTCTTTGTGGGCGGAGTAATACACAAAGGTGAAGAGGCTGTACGAGTGCTGTTATTGTAGAATATCACACTGCTATCAGCCAATCAGATTTGAGAACCAGCCATAACTGTTGTATATATATATATATATATATATATATATATATATATATATATATACATATGAGCACTATCACACTAGTAGCACTGCGATATGTATATCGGCAATGGTGGGAGGCGTGCGTTGGCTCAAGGCCGTAGGCTGAGTGCTCTAGTGCCCCCACCAGTGCTGATATACAGCCATATCGCACTGCTACTCGTGTGATACTGCGTTTATACAACAGTTTGACGGCATAATTGTGTGTTTAAAAAAGAAAATCAAACACGGAGAGTCTAAAAAATCCTTTTGTAAAGGAACTACTTTCATCCCCCATTTATGCACATCTGAAGCTGACCGTCAGTACAGCAGAAGTCGTTACTAATTCACCAACGTCACTTTAGAGCTAGTGTTTGATTGATTCTTGTTATGTCTATAGTGTTGACAAAACAGGTGAGTTTGCTCACATTTTAAGATTATAAGGCTGAACAGTATGAAATGTCATCAGTATACATAGATTTCCCAGTATCTCTCTGTTGCAATCGGGAGATCACAATAATTAACCCCAAAAAAGCCAAAGCAAAGCAAACACTACCAGTTGATGTGGTATAAATACAGCAATATAAAATGCAAAAGAGAGGGATCGACTAAGAATGTCGCTTACCTGATTTATAATGATTTGTTCAGCTGTAGTTTGAAATTTACACTGAGAAAATACTGTTTTTCCGACCTAAGGACTTATTATGCGGTCTCTGTTGCCATCTTGTGGCGGAACGTCAACCGTCACTTTCTTTGGTCTGCTCAGATAGGCTGATAGCGGCCGATGCACTGAATCCGATACTCCGAAATTATAAATATTTTAAATAGGCTGCATATCTTAAAATAGGCTATCCTGCATATCTGCAATCTAAACAACTACATTCTTGACAAAAAAAGCCTCAAAAGTACATTATGTTATTCAACAGCAGCAATATTTGTCAAACTGTAGAGTATGGGTCTTAAACTCAATTTCTGGAGGGCCACAGCTCTGCACAGTTTTGCTTCAACCCTAATCAAACACAGCTGATCCAAATAATCTAGTTCAAAAGAATCTCAAACACCTTGATGAGTTGCATTAGCTGTGTTTGATTAGGGTTGGAGCATATATATATATATACACATACATACAGTTGAAGTCAGAATTATTCGCCCCCCTTTGAATTTTTTTTCTTTTTTACATATTTCCCAAATGATGTTTAACAGAGCAAGGAAATTTTCACAGTATGTCTGATAATATTTTTTCTTCTGGAGAGAGTCTTATTTGTTTTATTTCAGCTAGGATAAAAGCAGTTTTAAATTTTTTAAAACCCATTTTAAGGTCAATTTTAGTAGCCCCTTTAAGCTAGATTTGTTTCCGATAGTCTACAGAACAAACCATCATTATACAATAACTTGCCTAATTACCCTAATCTGCCTAGTTAACCTAATTAACCTAGTTAAGCCTTTAAATGTTACTTTAAGTATAGAAGTTTATTGAAAAACATCCAGTCAAATATTATTTACTGTCATCATAACAAAGATAAAATCAATCAGTTATTAGAAATGAGTTATTAAAACTATTATGATTATAAATGTGCTGAAAAAATCTTCTCTCCGTTAAACAGAAATTGGGGAAAAAATAAACAGGGGGGCTAATAATTCGTAAAACTGTATATATATGTTATCAGTAGGGCCAGACGGAATCTGCAGACATTTTTTGCTATTTCTGCGCAGAATTGTGTTTAAAATCTACAGATTTATGCGGATTTTGGGAGCATCATAACTAAAACCTTAATATATGAACTAAAAAATAATACCTTTTTAACTTTTATTTAATATTTACAATGCAAATCCATCTAGATCCACTTATTTGGTAAATAAAGCAAGCCTTTTATGTAATATCTCTACTAAAAGACAGAAAATAATACTTTACACAATGTATTGTAGATAAATCATATGAATATTTTCATGTTAGTCAATAATATTACTGAAATTAATTTAAAAACTGATTGAATTTAATTTTACACACATTTACACAAGTAAATAAACAGAATCAATGATGGGCTAAAAATCCGCTGAATTCTGCGCGTGCAGATTCCCTATGGGCCTAGTTATCAGATATTAATAGATCAAACTGCACATTCATACACAAACTCGTAGACATTAAATTCAGTATAACTGTATAGATTTTTTTTGTTACTATATTTAAATATATTACCATTGATTTTCCCCATAATATAAAGACAGCCACTAAGTGCCAGTAGTTTATATAGCAAAAACTACCAGGCATATTTAAAATAATAATGATATGATGACACATTATAAGACTCATTTAGTAAGCTCTAAATAATCATCATTTCATATCTTTGTGCTTCATCACTCTCCTCCCAGCTACTGTATTTTACCCATTGGTCAGCAAATAATGTATTATCTTTTAAAAATATCATTTTAAAAACAGTACACTCTCAGAAATAAAGGTCATTGATGTGGTTTTGTAATTTTAATGTACTAATATGTACACAACTTGGGTAAATTAAAAAGCATGGCCCAAAGTGACAGCTTTTAAGCCCTTATTTCTGAGTGTGCTGTTTTTAAAAAGATTTATTTAAAAAGACTAAAATGTTTTACTGGCAAATAAGTATAGCTGGAAGGAAAGTGATAAAGTATTTAAATGACAATTACTTATATTTAGGGCTTACTGATTTGAAACCGCTTGAGGGTGAGTAAATAGTGAGTATTTTTGGGTGAACTGTCTCTTTAAGTAAAACTTTTTTGGCTCCCTGCACGCAAAAAAACGCCTATAGTTAAACCCCTGAATGTCACAGTGCCCCATTATTAGTCCCTGTTGTTGTTTTGGATGGGGAGTGGCGGCGGAGCTCCAGAAAAACATCGTGTTCCCGGATTCGCGCCTCACGTTGCAGCGGTGGGCTCGTGCTCGTGCGCACGGCCCCGCCTCTCTGAATATGGAGTGACATTTGCGACAAAATTCTGTAAAAGCTCATGTTTTGAGATAGAAAAACGGCTTTATGCACATGTATAAACCCAGTGTTACAATATTGGATGTTTGATGATTTTTGATAAGGGTATAACAATGGATAAGAATACTAGAAAGCTAAAAATGTGATCCCAAACATAAAAGTGTTGATGCAGTGCAAAAAATGTTCCATTACACTTGGGTATACGCTACTGTTAGCCAAATAATTGTATTTAGATTTTGTTTTAATTAATTTATTTAGAAATTCAGTTCACAATACTTCATTATCTTTCTGTTAGCATATTGTCATTAGTACAGCATGTAATTAAAATGAATAATAAGAAAATGTTTGAGTGCCATTTTGCGCACTCAAAACGTGATCTTTTACGTGCAGAATTGTTAATGCGCATACAACAAGCCATTTTACGCACATAATTTGTTAATGCACATGCATCAAGCCATTTTGCGCACTTAAAACATGACCTTTTGCATGCAGAATTGTTAACCAGCATGCAACAGGCCATTTTCTGTGCTCAAAATATGATATTTTGCTCGAAGAGTTGTTAAATCGCATACAAAAAGCCATTTTGAAAGCTGAAAACATGATATTTTGCATGCAGAATTGTTAACCAGCGTGCAACAAGCCATTTTGTGCTCTCAAATCATGATCTTTTGCATGCAGAATTGTTAACATGCATGCAACAAGCCATTTTGAGCACTCAAAGCATCACAAATTACTTGTGGATGCTCAAAACTTGATCTTTTATGTACAGAATTGTTAACGCGCGAGCAACAATCCATTTTCAGCACTCAAAACATCATCTTTTGCGCACATAATTTTGTCGCAAATGTAACTCCATAATTTATGGACGGGTCACAGAAAGTGTGTCACTGGGTTACCATGAGTCGAGCGCGCGCAACGAGAGGCGGAGCCGCGGGCGGAAACACGCGCAGCAGAACACTGAGTACCTAGCGCTCGTGCACTGACAGGAGTTCCGTACCATTGTGAGGAGGAGACGCTTCAGATGGAGCACTGACTATCAGAACACACACACACATAAACACACTGGATCTGATCTATCTCTCACACACAAAGCAACTTCTACCAGCTGGAATAATCACTGTCCGGCTGAATCGCAGATACCCGAAGACTGAAAACATGGAATCGGCAAAGCAAGGTATTGGACCGTCGTTTATTCATTATTGCTTATTTTGCAATTAATTTAGCATTGTCTGATACAACACGAATGAATAGTGCAAATGGATGACAATATTTCAGTAATATGCTTGTGATTTTTAGATAAACATGCTGAATAGATGATTTTATAATTGTTTTCAAATATTTAATTTAATAAATCTATGATTAGGAATTAGTAATTTTCATATTTTAATATCGATATAAATTATATACACATTTAAAAATTAGATATACATTTATTATAGTTAAATATTTTATTATATTTTTATTTTTAAATATTTTCGCATTTCTATTTTGTGTGCATTGCAAGTTATTTAATATTTTGTTTGACATTATTATTAAATGCATGTATCTATCGTGTGTATATATAGCATATGTAAATATCTTTGTATATATTTAAGAATGGTTTAAAAAAATAATTAAATTAATATCATTAAAAATATTTAAATAATTTAAAAAGAGTAAGTAAAATAAAGAATATCTATCTATCTATCTATCTATCTATCTAAATAGACACATCAATGCGTAAATGTCAGTAAATCTATAAATAGCAGCACGTCAATGCATGATCGTCATTTTTAATGTTACTGTAATATTTCGTGAAAGCTGTCATCATAAATAAAATTAATACCATAAATAAAAGCTTTTAAAATGACATCAGAATGATTAGTTTAGTTTTTATGAGTCAAACTGGGTGATTTAAATCACCTTTGGCACTCTTTCCGTGGTCTGCATGACAGATCTGCAGCCTGGAGCAGTCAAACACTGGATGTGGGTTAGGAGTGCCCGTGACGTCACGCGCGCTCAGTACTCTGAGTACTAGAAGGCTCGTGCTCACATGGCTCCCGTAGCCTAGCCATGTGCCCGTGTGTACGAGGAGTCGGCGTCTCGACGCTGATTGGCCGTGACGCGGCACTTGCCGATCTCTGATTGGTCGAGGCGCTGCGGTTGCATAATTTAGCACACTGGCCTGACGCGAGACTCTCTGCAGTACCACGTGAGAGCGGCAGCAGACAGAGAGTGACCTACATATTCAATCCGTACAAAACATGAGAGGCCACGTGTGGGTGGAGAAACACTGGGTTACTGCTGGGTAGATAACCTTCAGTGGACATTTAACACTATATAGTGGGTGTTTATTGGTGAACAGTTAACTGCTTATAATATTGTACATCTTTTTAACATTAAATATTGTATTTTTGTTCCTTAAGGCAAAACAGAATAGGCAAATGGGATTTAAACCATTAATAATTATGGCCATGGTTTCTCAGTGGATATATTAGGTTAAGAATGGCTAACAGTTTTTATTGTTGTTAAATATATATGTTTTATAGATTTTAACAATATAATTTATTATATTGGTAAACAGTAACTACTAAAATATATTATGTAAAGTATATATTACTGTATATATTACATTATGTATGTTTAACATTTGTTTGTATTATTGTTACAATACAAGTTTATTATTGCTTTATTAATTTTGTTTAAATATTTAAATGAGACTATTTCATTACATATATTTTTTATCAGTCCATATTTCAGTATTGTGGGTTTTTATTGGTGTTTATTGGTGAACAGTTAACTAATAATATTGTAAATCTTTTGACATCGAATACTGTATTTGTTTCTTCAGTAAGGCAAGACAGAGTATGCAAATAGGGTGAAGGAAGGGCTAGCATTTTTTATTGTTGGTAAATATATATGTTAAACCGTTAACTGCTGAAAATATTGCACTATATATATATATATATACACACACACACACACACACACACACACATTATGCATATATTACGTTAAGTGTGGTTAACAATTGTTTGTTTTATTGTTACAATACATAATGTTTATCATTGTTTGATTTTATTTAAATACCTAAATGAAACTATTTCATTAAATATATAGTTTTTATCAGTCCATATTTGAGATTTTAAAACAATATAGAGGGTGTTTATTGGTGAACAGATAACTAATAACATTGTACATATTTTGACATCAAATATTGTATTTTATTTCTTAAGACGGTAAGCATATGGAGAATAAAAACAAATATAAGTTGATATATTATGGTAAGAATAGCTAAAAATGTTTTGTTGGTAAAATATATAATGTTTATTGTTGTTTTATTTTGTTAAAATATTTAAATGAGACACTATTTCATTAAATCTGCTCTAGTTTTCAATACATTTCTAGCACAATAATCTGAAGATTGGTTGAAAGCAGGTTGAAAATTCTCAGTCAAAGGTTTTTTCAATTTCGGTCATCTTATGTCCGTTCATAATTGAGAAAATACCATGGCCAGAAAAAAAACCCAATAAAATAGTTTTTAAATTATTAAATGTTTCATAACAATAATATAAACCAAATTATACATGAACAACTCACTTGACAAAAAAACTAAAGAATACAGATATAAATAAAACTGAAGTTTTGAGAGAACGATCTTAAAGAAAATCTGTAATATATCTGACATCTACAGAAACAAACTGATTAAGTGCGACAGAAGAAATCTTTAAAGTGTATTTTCTATGATGTCTCCATATTAGACAGAATAAAACACTCTTTATGAAAATCCAAAAAGCCCCACAACAACAAAAATGTATTGTTTATGGATGTTTCTTTCATGAATAAATATTTAACAACATATTTTTATGTATGTGTGTGTGCAAATGCAATCCACCAATCCATTCATTTTAAACTAGGTCATGACCGAGGAAGTTCATCCAACATGTGCACAGCATATGATTATATAATGCCATAACTGTGTCAGCAACTCCTCATGCCAGTAAATGTGTGACTTATTCATACTGGCATGAGCTGCACACCAATTTAAATTAGTTTAGATAAAGCGATTGTCTAGTATGGGAATGGAACGCAATGACGCAGGTCACTGGATCATTCATGAGTCAAGCGTACTTCCACAACATATTCATTTATGGAGTTTTTGCACAAAAATTTTGTCTCAAATTATTAAAATTATATGTATTATGTGTATATTAAACTATATACTTGTATGGGTGGGCGACAAGATGGCTCAGTGGTTAGCACTGTCGCCTCACAGCAAGAAAGGAACTGGTTCGAGTCCCAGCTAGGCCAGTTGGCATTTCTGTGTGGAGTTTGCATGTTCTCCCTGTGTTGGCGTGGGTTTCCTCCGGGAGCTCCAGTTTCCCCCACAGTCCAAACACATGCGCTATAGGTGAATTGGATAAACTAAATTGGCTGTAGTGTGTGTGTGTGAATGAGAGTGTATGGATGCTTCCCAGTACTGGGTTGCGGTTGGAAGGGCATCCGTTGTGTAAAACATATGCTGGATAAGGTTCATTCTGCTGTGGCGACGCCTGATGAATAAAGGGACTACGCTGAAAGAAAAAAAATGAATAGTGTTTCGTTTCAAGATCGTTTACAATTTTTCATGTCAGTTTTGCTTTTGGAGTGTGCATTTTTACAAATATTCTTGTTTTAGTACATCAGATTAAATTTAAATAAGCAACGCTGCCTCTTTTCTGCTAGGTTAAATAAAAATGTATTCATACCAGTGTTGTCACAATGCTGTACCTTCCGACTTCGATACGATACCTTAAAAAATATCGAAATTCGATATTGTGTGCAATACTGTGGGGAATAAATAGGGTACATGCTGAAGCATGCTAATAGGTCTTTTAACTTGCCAGTAACCTGGGTTAATCGTTTCCAGTCAATTGTATGCCAATGCAAAAATCGTCGCATTTAAGGTCAGTTTTCTTTAAAAATCAGCGATCTCCACTGGCTGAGTGATATCTAATTTAAAGTGGGTCTCAGATTGTACAAGAAGCACTGCATTAAATTACATTTCCCCCGCCATGTCTTTATAATATGAGCATTTATTTTACCTCAGTATATTCAATGGAGCTTCTGCGCTAGCCTGCCGATTCTGACAGTCGGTGTGCGAGCAAACGGCTTTTTGTCTCGTTTTACGCTAGAGCAACTAAATGAATGCCAAAGTTTATTTAACTGAATGTATTTTTATTACATTACAACATCGATGCTGTAAAAGGAGCCGTATAAAATGGAAAAAAACTCACAATAACAGGTCACCGGAAGTTTATCAGTATGGGAAAAATACTAGCTTGGCATATACCCCATTCCTCAACATTAACAGTATACAAATTAAATAAAAAGGGAAAAATAAACTAAACCATATAATGCTTATACTAGGTACATCAGCAGTCCTCAAATCCAAAAGGGAATAAATTACCAATACATAAATAAATAAATAAATAAATAAGTGCAATCTCATCTTATTTTCTGATTAAAACAAAAGTGTTAAAATCTTAATATTCTTTTGATTATTATTATTATTATTATTATTAATAATAATTTTTTATCTCCCTGCTGGTGAGAAGAAACCGAAAAGCAATATTGTATTATTTTAGATATTTTAGTATTGATATTTATGGATATATCGATATTTTTAACAACACTACTTTATACTATATTTCAGTTGTTTATGTATACATTTGAAGTCAAAATTTGGCCCTCCTGTATTTGTTTTTCTTTTTTTCTTTTTTATTTTTATTGGACTTTTCAAAATTAGTTGTATGTACACAGTACTGAGTAGAACATGAACAGTATACATTATTTTAAGGGAAAAAAGAGAAAAAAATAGAAAAGAAAAATAAATAAATAGATATAAGATAAAAAAAAAAAAAAAAAAAAAAAAAAAAAAAAAATATATATATATATATATATATATATATATATATATATATATATATATATATATATATATATATATATAATAAGAATTAATAAATAAAACTAAATAAATGTAATTAAAAACAACAGTGTGGTGTAATTGAAAACAATATTACAATATTATGGTGTGTACAATTAAGGATACATAGTAAAATTATAATCAATGCCAAGACAGTTCAAAGGAGTTTCCCACATTTTCTGGAATGATTTGGATTTTCCTTTTAATATATGTCCAATTTTTTCCATCACTATGGTTTCTTTAATCAGGATTATCCAGTCCTTGACAAGAGGGGGTTCTGTCCCGACCCATTTATTCATAATTATTTTCCTCCCCTTGTTTTTCTTTTTTAAATATTTCCCAAATGATGTTTAACAGAGCAAGGGATTTTTCACAGTATTTCCTATAATATTTTTTCTTCTGGGAAAAAGTCTTATTTGATTTATTTTGGCTAGAATAAAAGCAGTTTTTAATTTTTAAAGCATTTTAAAATCAAAATTATTAGCCCCTTTAAGCTATATATTTTTCTAATTGTCTACAGAACAAACCATCATTATACAATAACTTGCCTAATTACTCCAACATGCCTAATTAAGCCTTTAAATTAAGCTGAATACTAGTATCTTGAAAAATATCTAGTCCAAATATTATTTACTGTCATCATGGCAAAGATAAAATAAATCAGTTATTAGAAATAAGTTATTAAAACTATTATGTTTAGAAATGTGTTGAAGAAATCTTTCCGTTATATAGAAATTGGTGAAAAAATTAACAGATGGGCTAATGATTCTGACTTAACTAATCATGAATATGCATATTTAAAATCAGCGTACTACTGTGCATACCTGCTTATAGTCTTTAAATGTAGGATTTTCTGCTGTGTTTTCGTTTGTCCAGGAGGTGTGATAGCCTATGTCTGCTCCTCAAGCTCCGCCTCCAGCCTTGAGTCCTGCATGAGTGACAGCTCTGCCAGCCGATCGCCATCATCCTCTCCTCCTCTGCCCACTAAAGTGAGCCGTGCCACAGATCTGTCCATCAGTGCAGGAATGCTGAAACACACACGTGGACACACATCTGATAAAAGCCTCGCTAACAAGAGCTCCATCACCAGTGAGTCCACACACATACACACACACATACACAGTGAGCACATCTGACAGGATTTACAGACTCTGACGTGTGTTTTCCAGAGCTGAATGGGATGGTGCTGCTGTGTAAAGTGTGTGGAGACGTCGCCTCTGGCTTCCACTATGGTGTTCATGCCTGCGAAGGCTGCAAGGTGAGGAGGCGTATAATTTTTTGGGGGTCTTTTCCAAAAGTGCTCATCTATGGGCATTTTGAGGCATCTTTGCTAAGCTAACATAAATATGTACTTATGAATCAATTTAGTTACTTGCAATCCAAAAATGTGCAGTTTTAGCATGTATTTGTATGTGCACTGTGTGTATTCGTTTATTGTTTTTACAGTCGTAAAAAGTTTTAGTATTTGTACCCCATTTTATTTTTAATTTGAGTAATCTGAGCAGTTTGAGTTGAGTAGTCATTATTTCTAATATAATAAAAGATCATAGCTTATATATATACACTTAACGGCCACTTTATTAGGTACACCTTACTAGTACTAGGTTGGACCCCTTTTGCCTTCAGAACTGCCTTTAATCCTTCATGTCATAGATTCAACAAGCTACTGGAAATATTCCTCTGAGATTTTGCTACATATTGACATGATAGCATCACGTTGCTGCAGATTTGTCTGCTGCACATCCATGATGTGAATCTCCCATTCCACCACATCCCAAATGTCCTCTATTGGATTGAGATCTGGTGACTGTGGAGGCCATTTGAGTGCAGTGAACTCATTGTCATGTTCAAGAAACCAGTCTGAGATGATTCGTGCTTTATGACATGGTGCCTTATCCTGCTGGAAGAAGCCATCAGAAGATGGGTACACTGTACTCAATACTCAGGCAGGTTGCGATTGTGCTGCCATGTGATTGGCTCATTAGAAATTTGCGTTAACAAGCAGTTTAACAGGTGTACCTAATAAAGTGGCCGCTTAGTCTATCTATTTTTAGGACATCAGACAAACCAAAATGTAAAAAAAAAAAAAAAAAAACATTGATTTTTATAAATGTTATTTGATTTTTTTTTTAGAGTTAAGGGACTTTTTTAAGGTTTTAGTTATGGTTTTAGAATTAAATAAATATGAAGTAAAACAATATACAAATATTGGATGAAAACTTGTTGGCAGCTAAGTTGCAAAGGAAAACAGAAATAGTAATTTATACATTTATTCTAAAAAATGATGAGATGTTTCATTAAAATATGGATAAATGCAATCATTGGTTTAAATGTTGTAATATATTTTTACTCTAACAGTTGGGATTATCCATATTTTATCCAAATTGGGTTTGAAACAAGCTGTTTAGCACATACATTTTACAAATAAATTTACAATTATAGTTTATTTAATTTGTTTTTACTAAATTAAGATGATAAACATGTTTTTTTTTTCACAGGGCTTCTTCAGAAGAAGTATCCAGCAGAATATCCAGTATAAGAAATGCCTGAAGACTGAAAGCTGCACTATCGTGAGGATAAACCGCAACCGATGCCAACAGTGCCGCTTCAAGAAGTGTTTATCCGTCGGAATGTCAAGAGACGGTGAGTTTGACAACACATTACTACTTCTGCTGACTTTAAAGAGACAGTTCACCCAAAAACTAAAAGTCAGTCATCATTTCCTCATCCTCCACTTGTGGGTTTTTCACAAACATGAGTTTTTCTGCTGAACACAAAGGGCCATTCAACAGTGATATTATTTACTGGACTTTACAGAAACAAGTTCAGCCACAAATCAAACTGAAATAAATTATATTCAAGTTTTACAGTATAACTGTGTAAAAATCAGTGCAGAAAATAAAGAAATCTAAAAAATGAATATGATTAGTATAGAAATATAACCTCTTTGAAACTAAATAAAATAGCATATTACCCTCTTCTTTTTCACTGCTCTAACAGTGGTTGTGCAAACAAAGCACAACTTTCTGTGTCTGCATTCTGAGCAGCGTAGAAGAACTGACTCTGGGTTTGCAGTGTTAAGCAAAGCCAGCAGACGGACATATGTCTCATTTAAAAAGATGGTATAAAATTGGCTTATGATTTCAAATACTATATATTATATATATTATCTATTATATATATATTTTCAATACTAGTATAGGTTATGGCTACTCGATATTAGAAAAAACGTAAAGTATATGCTGTGATATTTTTATTTTCTGCAATTTATATCACAATATTTCACCAAATAACTTGAATAACTCGATGTGGAAATAATTAATACTTTTATATTCTTTGGGATGATTTTGCAGAATTCACTTGCAGAAAATATAATCAACGAATTACCAGCATAGATAATTGAAGAGCGACAACATATAAACACTAAACAGCAAATAAACACTATTCAGGTTCAGAAATAAAATAATCAAATGTACAATAAAGTGTTATAAAAACTTCATTGCATAAGTAATTAAATAAAATTACGTAAAATTAATTAAATAAAGTTACGTAATGTAACAGTTCCTTGTGCCAAAATGCTTTAAACTCACCTAAAATGCTTACTGCTAACACGCAAATCATAAACTTTCAATTTATTATGATTACACTGAAATGACTCCACCATTTTGATGTGTTCTGAACTGTGTACCTGGTCAACTATAATCTAGACTCCACATTGCAGATCCTGCGATGTGACTATTATTGATTCGCACATTGCGATATCGATGTTAAAACGATATGTTGTGCAGTCTTAGTATCGCACCAACCCTAAACTTGACTTGTCTTTTCAGCCGTGCGTTTCGGACGCATCCCGAAGCGTGAGAAGCAGCGGATGCTCCTGGAGATGCAGACGGCGATGAACAACATGATGAACAACAGTCAGCTCCAGCACATGCTGCACGTTTCTCAGAGTGACTCGTCCAGCTCTTCTTCTGCATCTCCGCCGGATTCCCCGCGCTCCTCATCGGAGTCGCTTGTCCCGATGGACACGGCCTCGTCCTGCTCATCCGACAGCGGAGAAGAGGACGGACGCTTCTCCTACAGCGCATCTGTTTCTCCGGCCGCATCCGAAACACTCAGCAGGGAAGAAGAGGAGCCGCAGACGCAGTGCTGGAGACGCTCAGACTGTCAAAACACCACAGGACCTTATAGAGAACAGGCGGCGCAGCAGTGCATTCGCTCACCGACTGAAAATATGACGTACTGCAGGAGGAACATGAATGAAGGAGGAAACCGAGGACATCTAGTGAGCTGACCTTCTGCTTTTTACAACACTATATTAAAGGTCCCATGACATTAAAATAAAGATGTTTAGAGGTTTCAGTCTGTCAGTTTTTTTTATATTAGCTATGTGAATAAAGCACAACATTTTTAATTGTTTTTACATTGAACGATGTAATTAAATACATATTTATTTAAATGAATTTAAAAAATAAACACATTTATAATACTTATACCTAATATAAAAAGCATCTGCTAAATTAATAAAATTAAATGTATTTAGATTCATTAATTTTAATTAAATAACAGATTTATAATAAATAAGCAAGCACGTTTACTTTTCTATTTAATGATTATAGAGCAGTTTTCATAAGGCAAGCAACTTTACTGATTATAGTATAGCATTAGTAGAGCTTACAGCATGTTTTGAGCATGCAAAATAAATTTTTGTTCATGTTTTGGGTGTGCAAAACGGCTTATTGCACACGCATACCGATTCTGTGTGCAAAAGATCATGTTTTAAGCATGCAAAATAAAGTTTTGATCAAGTTTTGAGTGCGCAAAATGGCTTGTTGCACGCATATTAACAATTCTGTGTGCAAAAGATCATGTTTTGAGCATGCAAAATAAAGTTTTGATCATGTTTTGAGTGCACAAAATGGCTTGTTGCATGCGTGTTAATAATTCTGTGTGCAAAAGATCATGTTTTGAGCATCCAAAATAAATTTTTGATCATGTTTGATCTTTTTAATTTGATCTCATTAATAATTGTCAGGATTTAAATGAATTATTCTTACAATTTACTTCGTTTTAAATAATAACTCATTCATAATATGTTAAATAATTGTAATAATTATTACTAAATATGTCTGCGCCAGTGGTGTAGTGGTTAGAGCATCGACAAATGCACTCCGGTGCTCACGGCGACCCGAGTTCGAGTCTGCCTCGCAGTCCAATGCTGATCCTTCCCCTCTCTCTGCTCCCCATGCTTTCCTGTCAATACTCTCTACTGTCCTCTCAAATAAAGGTGAAACCCCCCCAAAAATGATAATAATAATAATTATTACAAAATATTTAATTACTTAATCATTTATATGACTGTTGTTTATTTAATAATTTATTTTAGTAACACTTTAAAATAATGTTGTATTAGTTAATGCCAGTAATTGCATTTGCTAACATGAACAAACAATGAACAATGCATTTATACAGTATTTGTTCATGTTAGTTATTGAAAATACAGTTGTGCATTAACTAATGTTAGTAAATGCTGAACAAGTATTATTCATTATTAATTAATGTTGGTAAATACATTAACTAATAATGAAACCTTATTGTAAAGTCTGACCTTTATTTTAAAAGTGGAAATAAATCTAACCACACCTGTTTCCTCTGTCAGGTTTGTCCCATGAGTGCCTCCCCGTTCGTGGACGCCTCCAGACCCGGTCATGAAGTCTGGGAAGAGTTTTCCAGGAGTTTCATCCCTGCCGTTCGAGAGGTTGTGGAGTTTGCCAAGCGAATCCCAGGCTTCCAGGAGCTTTCCCAACACGACCAGGTCAACCTGCTGAAGGCCGGCACATTTGAGGTAAAGCAGCGCTCGATCCCGACTGCAATAAATATTAATTCCCTCCCTTAACCCTTAGTTTGCTATTAGGGAATGATGCGCTAAAGAAAGCTCCGCCCCCTACTCAATATTCGGTTTGAGTTTGAATACATCTGTGGACATACAGTGAAATGAAATGTCATGTCTCGCAGGACTACGGTGCTACATAAATGAGCAGTCATCGATATAAACACTGGATGCAAGAACTATTTTAAAATCTGAAGATTTTTTTTCGTATTGTGACGCAGCTCCTAGAGAAACAGAATATTAAATGAGAAAACAGTGGGTGTGCCTTGTTTTTTCTACTGCGAGCTGATTGGATGTAGTAAAGTAAGCATTTCATTCGGAAAGAGGGGAGAGTTATTACAACCTAACAGACTCCTCCTCCTCACCATTTCTGTTTGTTGTCAAAACTGACAGCTGGAGGGGCGTGGTTAAGTATGTTAGCCCCGCCCAATACCTCAGACTGACCTAATAACATTGTGTTTTGATGACTTTTGATGACTAACTACCTGTAACGCTGCGGTCCTCCTCTGTGCAGGTGCTGATGGTGCGTTTCGTGCCTCTCTTCGACGTGCAGCAGCGGACGGTGAGTTTCGTGAGTGGCAGGAGGTACAGTGTGGATCTGCTGCGCTCCATGGGGGCCGGAGAGCTGCTCAACTGCATGTTCGAGTTCAGCGAGAAACTCACGGCTCTGCAGCTCAATGACGAGGAAATGAGCCTCTTCTCTGCTGTGGTACTCGTGTCTGCAGGTACGACAACTACAAACACAAGCATGCGACTGTACTTTTCTCTTTAATGATTATAGTACGCTGGCCCAGAGAGCTTAATGTGCTGCAATTTAAGACCCTTTATTTATTTACCCTTTTCACAAGACTGTCATGACGTGTATCATCGGCATCTTACATACTTGAATGTACAGATATGTATATTATGTAAAACTAGCATGCAACTCACAGATTTCCTCTTGCGTTCGCAGACCGTTCAGCCATTGAGGACGTCGCCGGTGTGGAGGCCCTTCAGGAAAGCCTAATCCGAGCCCTGAGGAACCTAATCATGAAAAACCACTCAAGCGAATCATCCGTGTTCACCAAACTGCTCCTAAAACTGCCTGAGCTGCGATCGCTCAACAACATGCACTCCGAGGAGCTGCTCGCCTTCAAAATACAACCCTAAACAACCCACCTGTGCTCTCCATCTTACTCTTGAATGTATTTAACAGGCTTTTATACTGAATAACGAAGCATTCGTACGCTTTCAGAAGCTCTATTAATAGATATTGTGATTTTTGCTAATGACGCACAAGCGAAAGCGAAAAATGTTTGTCTATAAAAACACACGAAAGACTCTTCCTCTTTTCTTTATGTGCAATAGCTGCTAACGCATGGCTAGTCGTATAAGAGCAGCTTTACATCGTGTTTGTCCAGAAGAGTTTGTATTGATTAAGGCCAGACGCTGCAAGCTTTTTAAATTTTTTTATAAACGCCTATAAAACACACTTAAAAAATATACACTTTCTCTTTTTTTGCACTTTCTGTAGATTTCAGTCACAATACATATTTTAAAGGCTGTTTTTCTCCTCAACTGAGCCAGAAATTTCATTTTTAGCACTGTTTACGTACATCAAACATCACAGTTTTGCCCTAACTACTTTATCTGTGCATTTAAATAGCAGTAGATTTTAGGTTGCCCAAAATCTGCCAGAACTACTTTCTTTATCTGTGCATTTAAATATGATTATGTTTTAGAATGCTCCAAATTGGCCGGAACTACTTTGCCTGTGCATTTGAATAGCAGTCCATTTTAGAATACTCAATATTGGCCGGAACTACTTTATCTGTGCATTAAAATAGCAGTCAATTTTAGAATGCTCAAAATCTGCCGGATCTACTTTATCTGTGCATTTAAATAGCAGTCGATTTTACAATGCTCAAAATTGGCCGGAACTACTTTATCTGTGCATTTAGACAGCTGTAGATTTTAGAATGCTCAAAAATTAGCTTGAACTACTTTATCTGTGCATTTAAATTACAGCGCATTTTAAAATGCTCAAAATTGGCCGGAACTACTTTATCTGTGCGTTTAAATCACAGTACATTTTAGAATGTACAAAATATGCCAGAACAACTTTATCTGTCCATTAAAGTAACAGCACATTTTAGAATGGCCAAAATCTGCCGGAACTACTTTATCTGTGCATTTAAATTACAGCATATTTTAAAATGCTGAAAAATGCTGGAACAACTTTGTGCATTTAAATAGCAATACATTTTAGAATGTTCAAAATCTGACGGAACTACTTTATCTGTGCATTTAAATAGCAGCACATTTTAAAATGTTCAAAATTGTCCGGAACTACTTTATCTGTGCATTTAAATAGCAGCACATTTAAGAATGCTCCAAATCGGCTGGAACTACTTTATCTGTGCATTCAAAACAGCAGTCGATTTTAGAATGCTCAAAATATGCTGGAACCATTTTAACTGTGCATCAAAGTAACAGCACATTTTAGAATTCTCAAAATTTCCCGGAACTACTTTGTCTGTGCATTTAAATAGCAGCACATTTTAGAATGCCCATCAGCCAATCAGAACCAAGCATTCAACAGCCCTGTATTATTATCATATCTCTTTATTTTTAACCCTTTTTCCGCCTGCAGTGTCTAGCCTTAATAGACTGATTATGTGTTGCTGTGTATATAAATATCTGATGTCAGTTTTCTGAATGTATGTCAGCATGTCGGCATTGTTTTCTCCTGTATAACAGGGCTTTTGCACGAGGTGTCGAGGAACAGGTGCGTTCGGCACCATAAAAACGGAGCACAGACGGAAAACATCCGCCTGCCCAATTTATAATTTATAAGCGGAGTCACTTTAAAAGCCGTTTTTTATATATCGACCACGTATTAGGAGGTGTTATAAGTCTTCCATTATGCAAACGTGTATAGTGGACCTGAACAAACGTACTGAAAGAAATGGAGTTTATTTATGGCTGTTTGTACAGATTGCCTTATTATTGTTATCATTTTTCTTCTGATGTTTCTCTGGAATAAGGGTGGAGCAGGGAATCCATGTTAAAGTCCCAGTTATTTTGGGATGCACTTCTTGCGGTTTACTCTATGCATATGGAAACAGTGTGACATTATGGACATTTCTCAGCCTGTAATCCAAAAGGATAAAGATATACTGCTCCCCTATTCAGTTTTGGTGTGTCCATGTGTATTTTCGGTTGTTTGTTTCCTTATAAATAACAGTGCAGTATGTATAGTTGTGTATATCTATTTGAAATATATCATTATGAAAAGAAAATCAATAAATATTTACTTGTCATTTGTTGTTGAGCCTCTTTAATTCACCACATGTTTTTATTTAATCCAGATTTCAGTCACAATACATATTTTTAAAGGCTGTTTTTCTCCTGAACTGAGCCACAAATGTAATTTTTAGCACTGCTCCAAATTGGCTTTATCTGTGCATTTAAATATCATCACGTTTTAGAATGCTCCGAATTAGCTGGAACTACTTTATCTGTGCATTTAAATATCATCACATTTTAGAATGCTCCGAATTGGCCAGAACTACTTTATCTGTGCATTTAAATATCATCACATTTTAGAATGCTCCAAATTAGCCGTAACTACTTTATCTGTGCATTTAAATATCCCGTTTTAGAATGCTCCGAATTGGCCAGAACTACTTTATCTGTGCATTTAAATATCCCGTTTTAGAATGCTCCGAATTGGCCAGAACTACTTTATCTGTGCATTTAAATATGATCACGTTTTAGAATGCTTCAAACTGGCTGGAACTACTTTATCTGTGCATTTAAATATGATCACGTTTTAGAATGCTCCGAATTGGCCAGAACTACTTTATCTGTGCATTTAAATATGATCACGTTTTAGAATGCTCCGAATTGGCCAGAACTACTTTATCTGTGCATTTAAATATGATCACGTTTTAGAATGCTCCGAATTGGCCAGAACTACTTTATCTGTGCATTTAAATTTCATCACGTTTTAGAATGCTCTGAATTGGCCAGAACTACTTTATCTGTGCATTTAAATATCATCACATTTTAGAATGCTCCAAATTAGCCGTAACTACTTTATCTGTGCATTTAAATATCCCGTTTTAGAATGCTCCGAATTGGCCAGAACTACTTTATCTGTGCATTTAAATATCCCGTTTTAGAATGCTCCGAATTGGCCAGAACTACTTTATCTGTGCATTTAAATATCATCACGTTTTAGAATGCTCAAAATTGGCCAGAACTACTTTATATGTGCATTTAAATATCATCACGTTTTAGAATGCTCAAAATTGGCCAGAACTACTTTATATGTGCATTTAAATATCCCGTTTTAGAATGCTCTGAATTGGCCAGAACTACTTTATCTGTGCATTTAAATATCATCACGTTTTAGAATGCTCAAAATTGGCCAGAACTACTTTACCTGTGCATTTAAATATCACGTTTTAGAATGCTTCAAACTGGCTGGAACTACTTTATCTGTGCATTTAAACAGCAGTACATTTAAGAATGCTCCAAATTGGCCGGAACTACTTTATCTGTGCATTTAAATATCACATTTTAGAATGCTCCGAATTGGCCAGAACTACTTTACCTGTGCATTTAAATTTCATCACGTTTTAGAATGCTCCGAATTGGCCAGAACTACTTTATCTGTGCATTTAAATATGATCACGTTTTAGAATGCTTCAAACTGGCTGGAACTACTTTATCTGTGCATTTAAATATCATCACGTTTTAGAATGCTCCGAATTGGCCAGAACTACTTTATCTGTGCATTTAAATATGATCACGTTTTAGAATGCTCCGAATTGGCCAGAACTACTTTATCTGTGCATTTAAATTTCATCACGTTTTAGAATGCTCTGAATTGGCCAGAACTACTTTATCTGTGCATTTAAATATCATCACATTTTAGAATGCTCCAAATTAGCCGTAACTACTTTATCTGTGCATTTAAATATCCCGTTTTAGAATGCTCCGAATTGGCCAGAACTACTTTATCTGTGCATTTAAATATCCCGTTTTAGAATGCTCCGAATTGGCCAGAACTACTTTATCTGTGCATTTAAATATCATCACGTTTTAGAATGCTCAAAATTGGCCAGAACTACTTTATATGTGCATTTAAATATCATCACGTTTTAGAATGCTCAAAATTGGCCAGAACTACTTTATATGTGCATTTAAATATCCCGTTTTAGAATTCTCCGAATTGGCCAGAACTACTTTATCTGTGCATTTAAATATCATCACGTTTTAGAATGCTCAAAATTGGCCAGAACTACTTTACCTGTGCATTTAAATATCACGTTTTAGAATGCTTCAAACTGGCTGGAACTACTTTATCTGTGCATTTAAACAGCAGCACATTTTAAAATGCTCAAAATTGGCCGGAACTACTTTATCTGTGCATTTAAACAGCAGCACATTTAAGAATGCTCCAAATTGGCCGGAACTACTTTATCTGTGCATTTAAATATCACATTTTAGAATGCTCCAAATTGGCCGGAACTACTTTATCGGTGCATTTAAATATCCCATTTTAGAATGCTCCAAATTGGCCAGAACTACTTTATCTGTGCATTTAAATTTCATCACGTTTTAGAATGCTCCGAATTGGATGGAACTACTTTATCTGTGCATTTACATAGCATTAGATTTTAGAATGCGGAATGAACCGCCAACTTTTCCAGCATATGTTTTACACAGCAGATGCCCTTCCAACCCAGTACTGGGAAACACCCATACACACTCATTCACACACATACACTACGACCAATTTAGTTTATTCAATTCACCTATAGCACATGTGTTTGGACTGTGGGGGAAACCCGGAGCACCCAGAGGAAACCCACTCCAACATGGGGAGAACATGCAAACTCCACACAGAAATGCCAACTGGCCTCGAACCAGCGACCTTCTTGCTGTGAGGTGACAGTGTTAACCACTAAGCCACCGTGCTGCCCAGTTTATTATAATTAATTATTATAATATTATTAATATAAGGCATAGAATGTAAAGAAATACATGTTTATTATTAAAATTATTAATTATTAAATATCATCACGTTTTAGAATGCTCAAAATTGGCCAGAACTACTTTATATGTGCATTTAAATATCATCACGTTTTAGAATGCTCAAAATTGGCCAGAACTACTTTATATGTGCATTTAAATATCCCGTTTTAGAATGCTCCGAATTGGCCAGAACTACTTTATCTGTGCATTTAAATATCACGTTTTAGAATGCTCAAAATTGGCCAGAACTACTTTACCTGTGCATTTAAATATCACGTTTTAGAATGCTTCAAACTGGCTGGAACTACTTTATCTGTGCATTTAAACAGCAGCACATTTTAAAATGCTCAAAATTGGCCGGAACTACTTTATCTGTGCATTTAAACAGCAGCACATTTAAGAATGCTCCAAATTGGCCGGAACTACTTTATCTGTGCATTAAAATATCACATTTTAGAATGCTCCGAATTGGCCAGAACTACTTTACCTGTGCATTTAAATTTCATCACGTTTTAGAATGCTCCGAATTGGCCAGAACTACTTTATCTGTGCATTTAAATATGATCACGTTTTAGAATGCTTCAAACTGGCTGGAACTACTTTATCTGTGCATTTAAATATGATCACGTTTTAGAATGCTCCGAATTGGCCAGAACTACTTTATCTGTGCATTTAAATATGATCACGTTTTAGAATGCTCCGAATTGGCCAGAACTACTTTATCTGTGCATTTAAATTTCATCACGTTTTAGAATGCTCTGAATTGGCCAGAACTACTTTATCTGTGCATTTAAATATCATCACATTTTAGAATGCTCCAAATTAGCCGTAACTACTTTATCTGTGCATTTAAATATCCCGTTTTAGAATGCTCCGAATTGGCCAGAACTACTTTATCTGTGCATTTAAATATCATCACGTTTTAGAATGCTCAAAATTGGCCAGAACTACTTTATATGTGCATTTAAATATCATCACGTTTTAGAATGCTCAAAATTGGCCAGAACTACTTTATATGTGCATTTAAATATCCCGTTTTAGAATGCTCCGAATTGGCCAGAACTACTTTATCTGTGCATTTAAATATCATCACGTTTTAGAATGCTCAAAATTGGCCAGAACTACTTTACCTGTGCATTTAAATATCACGTTTTAGAATGCTTCAAACTGGCTGGAACTACTTTATCTGTGCATTTAAACAGCAGCACATTTTAAAATGCTCAAAATTGGCCGGAACTACTTTATCTGTGCATTTAAACAGCAGCACATTTAAGAATGCTCCAAATTGGCCGGAACTACTTTATCTGTGCATTTAAATATCACATTTTAGAATGCTCCAAATTGGCCAGAACTACTTTATCTGTGCATTTAAATTTCATCACGTTTTAGAATGCTCCGAATTGGATGGAACTACTTTATCTGTGCATTTACATAGCATTAGATTTTAGAATGCGGAATGAACCGCCAACTTTTCCAGCATATGTTTTACACAGCAGATGCCCTTCCAACCCAGTACTGGGAAACACCCATACACACTCATTCACACACATACACTACGACCAATTTAGTTTATTCAATTCACCTATAGCACATGTGTTTGGACTGTGGGGGAAACCCGGAGCACCCAGAGGAAACCCACTCCAACATGGGGAGAACATGCAAACTCCACACAGAAATGCCAACTGGCCTCGAACCAGCGACCTTCTTGCTGTGAGGTGACAGTGTTAACCACTAAGCCACCGTGCTGCCCAGTTTATTATAATTAATTATTATAATATTATTAATATAAGGCATAGAATGTAAAGAAATACATGTTTATTATTAAAATTATTAAATTTTACTATAATAGTATCTGATATCATTGACACTGCTTAGGATAAGAGTCATCGGTTTGTCCATAAACTAATGAGCTGTTTGCTGTCTATGCCCTACATAGGGAGCTTCCTAAAACTGAAGATTATAAGTAACCAGTTTAGAACATAATGAGCTTAAGTTGCAAAGTTTAGCACTCATCAAAAGTAGAGCGCAGAACAAGACTTTAATTAGATCCGAATTGTTTATAATTATTTCATTAAAAATAAATAACTTCAGGATATATTACTATTTGGTAATGTCTTTAAATATATTACTTCGAATAATATTCTTTGAAATAAGTTTAATAAAAATACATTTACTTCAAATCATTTCTAAACATGTTAATATTAAAATACAGTGAGTATTTTCATTTTAAATATATATCAAAGTCATTTGAGGTCATGCCTTTTTATTGCACTTCATATGTTTACCCACTAGAGGGCACTGATAATGTAATGCTGACCTAAAATAAATATATACGCATACAATGTTGCATCATCATGACTCTTTACATTTAATCTACTGAGTAATTATTCATTCATTCAATTTCTTTTCGGCTTAGACCCTTTTTTAATCAGCGGTTACCACAGCGGAATGAACCGCCAACTTATTCAGAATATGTTTTATGCAGCGGATACCCTTCCAGCTACAACCCATCACTGGGAAACCCATACACACTTAATCACACACATACACTACGGACAATTTTAGCTTACCCAATTCACCTGTACTGCATGTGTTTGGACTTGTGGGGGAAACCGGAGCACCCGGAGGAAACCCACGCCAACACGGGGAGAACATGCAAACTCCACACAGAAATGCCAACTGACCCAGCCGAGGCTCGAACCGGCGACCTTCTGCGCCACCGTGACGCCCACTGAGTAATTATCTTTGAAAAATAAGTAATGAGCTGTTTTAATCCATATAACTCTAGATAAAGAATTAAATGATGTTAAAAAGATGCTGATATCACTTACAGTTTATTTATCATACATGCACTTAATATAACTATTAGTCATTAGGACTTTTTGTTAACTTATTGTAAAAGCAGTTAATCAGGAAAACACAGGATACAGAACATAGTCAAGAAACATGCATGTGTATAAAGTGCACTGGTCACCCTGAGATGGAAAATGAATAGAACAATTTTGGAAGAACTTAACAAAACAAAAAAACATCATGTAATAAGGTCAAATTTGTGAACTTTAGTTAACAATAAACAACACTACAGCATTCATTTCAAACATTATTAGAATTCATTTAAATTTATCTTAACATTTTTTAAACATATATACATATGTATGTGTGCATAAATAAAATAAAAAAAATATATATATATATATATATATATTAGCCCCCTGTTCATTTTTTCCCCAGTTTCTTTTTAACAGAGGGAAGATTTCTTCAGCACATTTCTAAACATAATAGTTTTAATAGCTCATTTCTAATATGTCATGATGACAGTAAATAATATTTGACTAGATATTTTTCAAGACACTTCTATACAGCTTAAAGTGACATTTAAAGGCTTAACTAGGTTAATTAGGTTAACTAGGCAGGTTAGGGGAATTAGGGAAGTTATTGTATAATGATTGTTTTTTCTGTAGACTATCAAAAAAAAAAATTTACCTAAAGGGGCTAATAATATTGACCTTAAAATGTTTTTTTTATTTAAACTGCTTTTATTCTAGCTGAAATAAAACAAATAAGACTTTCTTATTATCAGAAAAATATTAAAAATATTATCGGTCACACTTTACAATAAGGTTCATTAGGTAATGTTAATTAATGCATTACTAACATGAACAAACAATGAACAATACATTTACTACAGTATTTGTTCATGTTAGTTAACATTAGTTAATGAAAATACGGTTGTTCATTGTTAGCTCATGTTAACTCACGCTGCATTAGCTAATGTTAACAAGCATGGACTTGGATGTTAATAATGCATTAGTAAATGTTCAATTATGATTAATAAATGCTGTACAAGTGTTCATGATTAGTTCATGTTAGTAAATGCATTAATTAATTAACCTTATTGTAAAGTGTTACCATATTATCAGACATTCAGACATACTGTGAAAATGTCCTTGCTCTGTTAAACATAATTTGGGAAATATTTAAAAAATAAAAAAATAAATAAAAGGGGGGCTAATAAAGACTTCAACTATATATATATATATATATATATATATATATATATATATATATATATATATATATATATATATATATATATATATATATATATATATATATATATATATATATATACACACACATATATATACACACACACACACACACACACACATATATATATATACAGTGTTTATAAATACATATCTACATCATGAATAAATGCTCTAAAATTTAATTTCTAAATCCTTCATCTATTTAACAAGTCCTGAGTTGAAGCAATAAACTGTATAGAAATCATTTAGTTTGAGAAAACTGACGTAATATTTTATGTTAAACTTAACTCATGTATATTAAAATTAGTGTTGGCAAAAATTAATTGCGATTAATCACATCCAAAATAAATGTCTGTTTCTTTTTTCCATAATATTGTATGTCATAATAATTCAGGGGGTTGAATAACTTTGACTGCAACTGTATATATATATATATATATGAAAATTTCCTTGCTCTGTTAAACATCATTTGGGAAATATTTAAAAAAGAAAAAAGATTCAAAGGGTGCACGCATTTATTTAACAAAACATACAGATTATATCTATGTATCTATTATTTCATTATCCATATATACACACACACATGTCAAAACAACCTTTTATTTTGGATGCATTTACTCACGATCAATCTTTGCCCAGCACTATATAAAAAGTATTGAATGTGAAAGTGTGAATAAACAGAAAGTGGCCAAATTCAGATGAGGTCAATCATCTACTGTATGTGAGCACTGTCTGTTACTGCAGTCTAACATCGGGTTGATACATTTCCCAGCATCAGCATATGTTCTTCAGATGAACATAATCAGTTTATGATTCATTATGTCTCTGCATGTGTCAGGTGTGACCTGAAAGGTTGATGCCATCATCAGACGGACGTGTCTCCAGACATGACAGCTGTCAATCAATCAATCACTGTCGGTTGGTCGATCAGGGGGTTTGAATTCGTCTCGCTCCTGCTCCTGAATCCAGATCACTTCTGCAGTTCACGCACACACACACACACACACACACACACACACACACACACACACACACACACAGGTTCATTTTAGGATGGTTAATGGTGAAGCATTGAGTAATTGTATCTCTGCTTTGTTTCATATGAAATATTTCAATGTCAGGATAACCACATATACTGTACTGTCACATATTGCATAGCAGTTCCAATAACATTTAACCCCACATACTACTTACTTGATGAATACAAGATAATACAAGAGCTGCACAATATATTGTTTCAGCAATTGTGTGTTCTCAAAGGTCACATTGCAGGACATGCAATGTTAAATTGGGATTATAGTCGATCAACAATTGAGAATACATGAGATTTCTGGAGTCATTTCAAAGTATAACCATAACAGAGTGAACTTTATCATTTGTATGTTTTAAAGGCATTTTAAGAGGATGTAATGCATGTAAGGCACAATAACATACAACATTTGTACTTTTAATGAAGAAAAATTTTACTGAATTATTAATACAATGAAGACTTTAACATTTAAGTATTCCATTTCTGTTCCTGAATACCTTTTTGACTCTCTGGAAAACCGTGAAGCACTGTTTCTTTTACCTTTTTTTCTTTGCTCTGTTGTAATTATTCTTGCTTTGGAATTGCTTACTTTTCATTCACACCCTTATAAAATCACCCCAATCAATATATGAGCAATATCACACGAGTAGCAGTGCAATGTGGCTGTATATCGGCACTGGTGGGAGGCGTGCATGCGTGTCTCACCAGTGACGATATACAGCCACGTCGCACTGCTATGAGTGTAATATTGCATTTATACAACAGTTAGATGGCATAACCGTGTATATAAAAAAGAAAATCAAACATAGAAAGCCTCAAAGTCCTTTTCTAAGAGGAACTACTTTCTTCCGCCATTAATTCACATCTGCAGCTGACGGCAGGAACCGTTGCTACTTCACCAACGTCACTTTAGAGCTAGTGTTTGAATGATTCTCTAGCATAATGTCTAAAGTGATGACAAAACAGCTGATTTTGCTCACATTTTAAGATTATAAGGCTGAACTGCATGAAATGTCATCAGTCTGCAGAGATTTCCTAGTATTTCTCTGTTGCAATCAGGAGATCACAATAATTAACCCTGAAAAAGCCAAAGCAACGCAAACACTACCAGATTATGTGGGCATTACTTCTTTCTTTCTGTCTACTGAACTAGTCTGCAGTGGCGAAAACAGGAGATTCCTTAGAAACAGATGGCCATCTTCGTTTTTAAGTTTTTGAGTCCCATCTCACACTCAACACACTACCATTACTATGATATAAATACCGCACTACAACTTACAAAAGAGTGAGATCGACTTAGAATGTCATTTATCAGTTTTATTAGATTAGATTAGATTAGATTAGATTCAACTTTATTGTCATTACACATGTACAAGTACAAGGCAACGAAATGCAGTTTAGGTCTAACCAGCAGTGCAATAGCAGCAAGTGCAGGATATAGGTATAAGTTATAAAGTGCAGTTATAGAAAAACTATGGTAATATTTACAGATGGATGTACTATCAACATTATATACAGGTTGTATTAGCTATGAACAGATTTACAATAAATGAATATATGTACAGGATACTATTAATAGCAGAAGTGTGCAGATAGATAACATAATTACAAATGTCCATGTGCAGTGGGTATGTCCAGTTCAGATAAATGAATCAGTGCAATGAATATGTGCAAACTTTAAATGTGCAAATGTTAAATAGTGCAGTGATTGTGAGGAGTATAAGTTAGAGGAGTGTGGGGGGTGTATTGGAGGGGCAAAAGAGTCAGTGAGGGGCAGAGTTCAAAAGGAAGACAGCTCTGGGGAAAAAGCTGTTCCTCAGTCTGCTGGTTTTTGTCCGGGGGAGCCTGAAGCGCCTGCCGGAAGGCAGGAGAGAGAACAGTCTGTGAGCAGGGTGAGAGGTGTCCTTAAGAATACTGCGTGCTCGGCGCAGACAGTGTTTCTTCTGGATGTCCTCTATGGCTGGCAGTGTAGTCCCTGTGATGCGTTGGGCAGTTTTCACCACCCGCTGCAGTGCCTTACGCTCAGCAACAGAGCAGCTTCCATACCAGACTGTGACGCAGTTGGTCAGGATGCTTTCTATTGTGCAGCGGTAGAAGTTCACCAAGACGGCTGATGAAAGCTGGTTCTTCTTAAGTTGCCTCAAGAAGAATAGGCGCTGGTGAGCCTTCTTGACCAGGCTGGAGGTGTTGGTGGTCCAGGAAAGGTCCTTAGAGATGTGGGTACCCAGGAACTTGAAGGATGAGACAGGCTCCACGGCCATCCCGTTAATGTGGATGGGATCATGCGAGCCTGTTCGTCCCTTCCTGAAGTCCACAATGAGCTCCTTGGTCTTGCTGGTGTTAAGGAGCAGATTATTGTCAGTGCACCAAGTGGCTAGATGCTGTATCTCCTCTCTGTAGGCAGTCTCATCATTATTGCTGATTAGACCAATAACTGTGGTGTCATCTGCAAATTTGATGATGGTGTTGGATCTGTTCACAGGCCTACAGTCGATGGTAAAAACGGAGTAGAGGAAGGGGCTCAGCACGCAGCCCTGTGGTACACCAGTGTTGAGTGTGACGGTGGTGGAGCAGATGTGGCCTGATCTAACATTCTGAGGTCTGTTAGTCAGAAAGTCCATAACCCAGTTGCAGAGAGACGTGTTGATATCCAGGTCTCTGAGTTTGATCAGTAACTTAGAGGGTATGACAGTGTTGAATGCTGAGCTGAAGTCAACAAACAGCATTCGTGCATAAGTGTTTTTATTGTCCAGGTGTGTGAGTACAGAGTGCAGTGCTATGGAGACGGCATCTTCTGTGCTCCTGTTGCCACGGTAGGCAAACTGATGTGGGTCCAGTGTGGATGGCAGAGAGTCTTTCAGATGTGCCAGGACCAACCGCTCGAAGCACTTCATGATGATGGGTGTGAGTGCTACAGGGCGGTAGTCATTCAGGCATGTTGGGCTGGAGTGTTTGGGCACCGGCACAATAGAGGTGGTTTTAAAGCTTGTTGGCACAGCTGCTAGGTTAAGCGACAGGTTGAAAATGTCTGTGAACACCCCAGCGAGCTGTTCTGCACATGCTTTGAGGACGCGCCCAGGAATACCGTCTGGTCCAGCAGCCTTACGCACATTGATCCGACTCAGTGCGGTGTAGACTTCTGAGGAGGTGAGTGTGATAGGTGAGTGGTCGGTTGAGGTAGTGTTCCTGGTGTAGGGTTCTGTATTGTCTCTTTCAAAGCGGGCATAAAAGTCATTTAGCTCGTTCAGGAAGGAGACATTTGTGGCTGTGGAGGTGGACTGGCTGGGTTTGTAGTTGCTGATGGCCTGGATGCCCTGCCACATGCGCCGAGGATCAGAGTTGGAAAAGTGTTCCTCTAGCTTTAGCTTGTAGCAGTGCTTGGCCTTTTTGATGCCCCTCTTCAGATTAGCCCTGGAAGTGCTGTAGGCCTGTGCATCCCCTGATCTGAAGGCAGTGTTGCGTGCCTTCAGCAGGAGGCGCACCTCCTTGTTCATCCATGGCTTTTGATTTGGGTATGTGGTGATCTGTTTCTGGGTTGTAACACTGTCTATGGTGGTGTTGATATATTCCAGAACAGAGGAAGTGTAACTGTCAATGTCTGTGTGAGAGCCACATGTGGCCTGGGAAGCAAACATACTCCAGTCTGTGTGTTCAAACCTGTCCTGGAGTGTGGAGTCCACCCCCTCTGGCCACACTTTGATGGTCCTTACTGATGGCTTCACACGGTTGACGATGGGTGAGTACTTGGGGGTGAGAAACAGACAAAGGTGGTCTGATTGACCCAAGTGGGGGAGGGGGGTCACAGCATATGCTTCAGCCATGTTTGTGTAAACTTGGTCTAAAGTTTTGTTTCCCCTTGTGTGGCAGAAAATGTTCTGATGGAATTTGGGGAGCACTGTCTTTAAGTTTGAGTGATTAAAATCCCCCGCAACAATAAAAGCAGCCTCCGGGTGAGCAGTCTGTTGTTTGCTGATGGCTGCATGAAGTTCATTCATAGCGAGCTTGGCATCAGCGTCGGGAGGGATATAAGCGGCAGTTATTATGGTGGAGGTGAACTCCCGTGGCAGATAAAACGGTCTACATTTAACCATTAGAAATTCCAGGTTAACAGAGCAATGTCTCCCAACGACGACAGAGTTTGTGCACCAAGCTTTGTTAATATAAATGCATAATCCTCCGCCTCTGGTCTTACCGGAGTCATCCGCCGTTCTGTCTGCTCGGAATGTTTGATGCTCCGTTAGCGATATAGCGTTGTCTGGTATCCCGCTGTTTAGCCATGTTTCTGTGAAAATCATGACATTACAGTTCCATAATCTTTTGCTGTGGTTGATGCGCAGTCGAATCTCATCCATTTTGTTCACCAGTGACCGTACATTGGCGAGAAAGATGCTGGGTAAAGAGAGCCGGTGTGGTGTTCGCTTTAGCTTAGCTCTTAGCCCGCCGCGCTTCCCCCGTCTTTGTTTACGTTCTCTGCGCCGCCTCCGAGCACTTCCGCCCGGCTGGGCAGGACTCTTCGGCCCGGGTGTTCTGGCGATCTCAGGGATGAGTCGAAGATTGTTAATAAAACTGTCCGGAATGCACAATCCAATATCCAAAATGTCCTGTCGGGTGTACGATGTAAAGGCACTGCTGTTCTGCACGAACAGACCCGAAATGAGCAGGAATAATACTGCAAAATTGCAGAAACTGGAGAGACACTGAGTCTCGTCTTATTATGATTTGATCAGCTGTAGTTAAAAATTACACTGCATTTTTCCTCCTCTAAGGGCTTATTATGCGGTCTCTGTTGCCATCTTGTGGATGGACACCGTCAACAGTCTTTGGTCTGCTCAATGACAGGCTAATGGTCGCCGACGCGCTGTCTCTCAGAAATGATCAATATTTAAAATAGGCACTATCCTTATAAATAAACTGCATAGTTGCAATCTAAACAACTACATTCTTGACTAAAAAAACTCAGAAGTACATTATGTTGTCCAACAGCAGGAAAATTTGTCAAACTGTGAAATGTCCTCTGCTTGTCGCTGTATGTGGGCGGAGTAATACACGAGGGTGAAGGGTGAAGAGGCTGGACAAGTGCTGTTACTGGCAGAATATCGCACGGCTATCAGTCAGTCAGATTCAAGAACCAGACAGAACTGTTGTATAAATATGTATATGTAGCCCAAATAGAGCTATTCAAGCCATCTTGTGAAATAATATTCATATCACAACATATATCGCAATGTCAGCGTTTTCCAATATGGTGCAGCCCTAGTACAGAGGTATGAAATCATGGTATTATATGTCATCACACATTACATGCATTTGCACAAGTAAAATAAAACTTTTAAAGGTTTTTAAAAATTGTTAAAGGAATATTTAATGGTAGAGTACTGGGTATGTAATCTAAACAATACTGTATTTACTAAATTGATTCTTTTGATGCTTTAAATGAATTTTGTTTTATATTTTATTAAATTGATTTCAATTCTTTTAGTTTAAAGGTGCTGTATGTAAGTTTTTGACTCTTCTAAAGCATGAAAATACCATAATATATTTGCAGATATTTAAGAAACATGCTAAGTGAACATTCTTGTTTATCTGAAAAACAATGCTGAAATCAGATATTCTGATTTGAAAATATGCATCACATGCCGGAACGTCTGTCTTTGTTTTGGTTCTTTTAACCCGCCCACTGTCAGTTTAGCCAATTATATTGCAGCACCCCACGTTGTCTTCATGGAAAACAGTGCATTTCATTCATTCGATCAGGAAGGCTCTGAAAGCATGCGTCTGTGACTATAATGCAACCTCTGGTGGACAGTAGCAGCCCCAAAATGAGACGCAAATTCAGATTTCAACATGAGGTTATTAATTAGCAAATGATAAAAATATTACGAATGTAAACATTAGGTGAGCAGTTTACATTGTAACCTCGTGTCCAAACAACACGCTTCGTAAGGGGAGATTTGTAGTGATGAGCAATTTGGCTGTTTGCCTCAGACGAAACACGACAGAAATTTAAATACAGCCATTCAGAAGTACAGAATATGTACTCACTTACAAAATGGTAAGGTTTATGATCTAATTAATACATATTAACCCTCTTTAACATTATTAAATGTAGATGCTGAATCACTATGTCTCGGTTTTGAGTCACAGTTCTAAAGTTCAATTTCAAATGGTTTATTTATTGTCAAGATCTGAGGTGAACTATCTGCTGCTGCTTTCAGTAGTATGGCAATAAAATGTCATCCAAACTCACATTATTAGCATTTAACACTGAATAAAGCACTCGAGGTGTACCTTAGGTGATCATTGTCCGTTTTTCCGTTGTTTAGATGCAAAATTTAGAAGCCGTTTTTAAAATATTATTTTCAGGTGTTGATTAGGAAAAAAATTGTTTTAATATGGAAAATATTCATTCTATCGCGTGCTGTTGCTTTTATTTAGAACATGATTTAAATCAGCCTTAAATCAGCCTACACTCCTGTTGGTCCTCAATCTGGCAACCTGTGCTTGCATGTGTTTTGCTCCAGGAATGCAATGCCTTGTTCAACCACTGGGTGTCAAACTTACATACTGCACCTTTAATGTCAATTTATCCTTTGATTATGGTATTGGTTTCAATTTAATGGCAGTGGCCCAATGTTAATCTAAACAAACCAATAAACAGTCAATGAATGAGATCAAACTCAACATTCGAAACATTCAAAATTAGTTTTTTCAGATTGCAGTTAATATTACCTGCTGTAATATCCGTTCTCCTCCAGCACATCCTCCACCATACTCTGAAACATCAGACAAACTTTAGACTGATGGGCTTTAAAAGACCATTATGCTTTTTTGTTCTTGAAGTAGCTCTTAAAATGAAGTAACTCTTATTTATCCACCTACAGGCCATCCCAGATAAATAGTAGGGGACTTATTTTCTTCAGTAGAACATTAAAGAAGATTTTTTGATACATATAATGCAAGTCAATAGTCAAACCGTCAACCCGTTTTTGAGATTAAAAATGCAGACACAAACAAGTACAAATCAAAAGCCAATGCTCCTGATGACACAGAAATTTTAAGCAAAACACTTAGTCTGTGCAAGAAATGTAACATTATTTACAATATAATGTAAGTAATACTTGAACATATGTCATCAAGCAACCAGAAGCCTGCAGGTTACAGTTCATTTCAATTTTGAAGTGAACTATCCCTTTAAGAATATGCCTGTTAAGCTCAAAATATCTCAAATGTGTCAAATATGTGTTTTTGTGTGTCTTTTTAAATGCTAATGAGCTAAAGTGCCCCTCCCCCTTTCCAGAATAAGGTGGAGCCTTTTCAGCTAGTGCTTCAGACACTCCGGCATATACAAACATTTTAAAGTCTTATAAGTTTAGGAAGCAACAGATTATTATATACAGAGCATTATTCTACATAAAAAAAATTGATTAAAATCCCACCTGTATATCTTCATATGTGAGGCCGTCTTGAAGACTGGAGTAACTTGATTCCCCTGGAAAATGATTAAGACCAGCTCAGTGGAGTTTGTAAAGATTTAAAGTGAAAGAAGGAGAAATTCTGAGTTACACTTCCACGATTTTCTGCGTTTGAAGGGTCTGAGCTCAGAGACTGAATCATGGACCACCACTCTCTGCTGGCTGAAGACATCTCTACCAGCTCCTGACTGCCTTGAAGAACCTGAAATTTGACAATGAAACAGCTGAAAAAAATAGATATTCAGATATTATTTTTGCAACTTTCAATACTGACCTTTTCTCTTAATTCTGGGATTTCATTACACATTTTAAACTATGAGTTTGGATTTTGCAATTCTGACTTATTTATTCGACTTCTGAGTTTTTAAACCTTCCAATTTTTCCTTTTCCTTTTTTATTTTTCCTTTTCCTTTTATTTATTTTATTTTTTGACATTTTTTCCCAGGAGAGTTCATATCTTACCTTAAGTTTACCTCCATTCTCAAAACTTTAATTCTGAATCTTTTACATCTTGCAATTCTTACTTTTTTCTCCAGCAATTTTAACTTTTTTGACCCCACATAAGTCTGAATTTAAATTTCACAACTGCTACTTTTTCTCTCAAAACTTTTTTATTTTCCCAATATAATTTTGAGTTCAGTTTTCACAATTCCTCCTTTTTTTCTCGTCCTGTAATTTTGACTTTTTCCCTTAAATAATTCTGAATTTAAACCTCAAAATTCCTACTTTTTCAAACAAACGTTTTACACTTATTCAATGAAAATCTGAGTTTAACTGACAATTAGGATGTCGAATGTATCTTGTAATAAATACAAATTGAACTTTTTGGGCTCTATTTTAACGATCTAGGCACAAAGTCTAAAGTGCAGGGTGCAAAAGCATTAAGGGCGTGTCCGAATCCACTTTTGCTATTTTAAGGATAGAAAAACTGCACCCTGCGCCATTGCGCATGGTCTAACAGGGTTGTGCTTATTCACTTAATGAGTTATGGGTTTGTTTTGAGAATAAACCAATCAGAATCTCATCTCACATTCACTTTAATGTAAATGTGATTTTAGCCCTGATTTTGACTCGCCAACAGGTTTTAAGAAATCTGAAATCACATGCAAATTGGTGCACGTTCATGTGAGTTACAATCCCACAGTATGAACTATCAAAGATGTGATCTGAGTTAATCACAGATGAATCGCAGATATTTGGCGTGCTAAATACCTGGACCTGTTGGCAATTCAAATCATGCCGTGTGAAATGAGTTTTGATTGAAAATAACATCAGCGATCACCTACAGCCTACAGAGAGAGCAGCATCCACTAGTATGGGTACCTGCAGGCCAGCGGGAGGTTGGGGGAGAAGTTAAAAGTGCTTCTTCTCAGTCTTTTTGGACCCAAAAAATGGAGGAAAAACTAGTGTAAATTTGGCAGGGGCACCTGTGTCATTTGAGCAAAATATCACAACCAGGTCGAAATAGAAATAATTTGAGAAGAAATTGCTAATTCCCTTCAAAACCCAGGTCAGCAAAAAAGTACATTTTCTACTCCACTAAAGGCTTCTTTCTCATAACGTAGTTAATAACAAAAGTTATACTACGTGACCTTGCGTTGTTTCTATGTCATTTCTCGTGTGTGTTTGATTGTGAGAGACGTAGTTTTTGGACTGAGACAAAGTTGTCGGCGATTCTTCCTATTCTAAAGTCATGCAATGTGAAATCCCCTGTTGCCAATCCATCCTACAGTGTAAACACAGCACAGACAAAACGCTACCACAGATAGTTATGCATTGTGAAAACACCTGTGACATGACTACTTTGAAAATTGTGCAGTCTGAACTCAGCATAAGGCGCACAACTAACGCACCCTGAGCTGGACTTTAGACCTGCTTTAGTTCCTCAAAACAGCAAAGCAGCAACAACACGCCTTAGAACACCTCTTTTCTAGACCAGAACACCCATGAGTCCACAAAGTGGCGCAAATGGATTTGCTATTTAAACAATGTGGAGGAAAACGGGAAAATAAGGGTCGCGCTGGTCTGCAAATAGCAACACATCACGGCAAACATGTCTTGCACCTTGTTGCGCTTGGTGTATGATAGGGCCCTTAACCTCACAATGTCATCATTTAGATTTTTCCTTTAAAAAATTATCATAATAAAATCTGATAGAGGGTATTCTCAGTAGAAAAGCCTGAAATATAACTTGAGAGCTCAGAATTTCAACGAAAAAAACATTAATTATGAGATAAAACAACACAATTATCTGTTGTTCCAATGCATGGAGTAATATACACTTCCATGGTTTAAAGAATTAATTTTGCACTAAAGTTTGCAGCAATACCACAAGGGGGAGCTGTTTGTCCTATTGATGTTTCCTACACTGTATAAAATGCTTGCTGGCTTAACTTTTTTAGTTGAATCTAATTAACTTTTCTAGTCATCTCTACTTACATAAATCAAACTGACTAAAAATATTAAAAATATTAAGTTAAACTTTGCATAACTTAAAAAAATGTTGAAACCTGAGTAACTTATTAAAATAAGTTAAAGCAACATAAAACTTTGTATGATTTCAATCTCAAAGCCTAAATTTAGTTCACCTTTGCTCCAAAAAAGGCAAACAGCACACATATGATTGTGCATTTTGGTGTGAAATTATTGAGACTTTCTATTTAACAGTACCTTATTGAGCTCCACTTTGAGATTGTATGCATCACTTCCATATGTGAACAGAGGTTTCTTAAAGCGTTCAATTGCCCGCTGCTTGAAGCTGTTTTGTGGTGCTGGAGGGAGCTAAACACAGAAAACAGGGTTAAAAGATGCTGAAATGTCCTGGAAAATATCTAAAAGCAGACTTTAAATGACCTGAGTGATGAATATAATCTTGTGCAGGAGCTCAAGAAGCCTTTGGTTGGGATCATCAATTTGTCGAACTTTTCTCTGAGATAAACAAATTCCTGCAGACGCTACAAACATGTAAACAACGTATGGAACCACAATTTAAATATGTTATACATTTCATGATTTACTTTAAAACTCATGAAATTGTATTTTTTAAAACTGTGCATGTTATCATAGCTGAGACTTCTTACCAGGGCGTGCTTTTGGCTTTTGAAAATCTCCTCTGTGAATTACAATACAAAAGACTTTATATGCTTTTAGATGGTATTGCATGATAAACATTAGAAATTACTTGCATATTTCTTAGCAGTTACAAAGAACCTGCAAATAATGTATTGAATTAAATGTTTTTGAATTAAAAAATGCATAAAAATGTTAGTGCATACCCATATTTTTTACAAAATAATTTTTCTTACTTTTAGATAAATTAATATCATCTTTTATATGGAATGGAAAAAATGCACGTATCCGTAAAAAGATTTTACAGCGACACCGAGACCACGGAGGATTCTCATTTCCCAACATTCAGCACTATTACTGGGCAGCTAATATTCAGGCAATGTTATACTGGTCAAATTCATCAAATGACAGCGGCCCTAATTGGTTATCCTTAGAAAACATATCAAGTCGTTCAACCTCTCTCCATGCTCTGCTTTGCTCAAATTTTCCGACACCTTAACCTTTATCTAAATATTCTTTAAACCCAGTTGTCAAACACTCACTTAAAATATGGGCACACTTTAGATGAAGTTTTGCACTTGAACTATCAGCCTATGCCCCCATAGCAAGAAATCTTATGTTCACCACCTCAATTATAGACAAAACTTTTGATATCGGGTCTATGAAAGGTCTTAAGACATTAAAAGATATGTTTATTGATGGACAATTTGCTTCATTCCAAGAAGTAAAAGTTAAGTTTCAAATTCCAAATTCTCACTTCTTTAGATACCTCCAGCTGCAAAGTTTTGTGTCTTCCTCAATGAGTCACTCTCCATCACTGCCTCCCTCCTCCCTGCTTGACTGTATTATGGAGTTAAGCCCATACTCAAGGGACTTATTGATAAAATATATTCTATAATTAATTCCTACAATCTGGAACCCCTAGTACAATTAAAAAGAAAATGGGAGGTGGAGCTAGAGATAAGATTATCAGAAGACATGTGGCAATCCGTTTTAGACAATATCCACTCATCTTCAATTCGTTTGAAACATTAAATACAATTTAAAGTAGTACATAGATTACATTGGTCCGAAGTGAAACTAGCCAAATTCAAACAAAAAATAGAGCCTAATTGTGACCGATGTAATATTAAGCCAGCTACTCTTTCTCATATGTTTTGGGCTTGTTCAAAATTAAAGGATTTCTGGCAACTAATATTTAAATTTCTCTCGGATGCATTAAATACCTACAGTATATAGAACCTGAGGCCATAATTTCAATTTTTGGGATCACACCACAGTCCTTATGTTTTAATAAAAGCAAGATAAATGTGATTGCCTTTGTTACGCTTTTAGCTAGAAGATTAATATCGCTGAAATGGAAGAAAAAACTTCCTCCAACCTTTAAGCAATGGCTTATGGAACTCCTACACCACCTGACCTTAGAAAAAATATGATATACTGTTGGAGGCCGGACTGATATGTTTTTTCTCATCTGGCAACCTGTATTAGATCACATAAAGAAGATGGACCCCTCAGTCATTTTAGAAGAGTAGAACCTTTCCTTGTTTTTTTAATTTGTTTATTTTTTAATATATTTTTTTATTTTATTTTTTCTTTTCTTCCCTTATATATGAGAGTAAACTATGTTTTACTTAATATTATTATTATTTATCTGTATTTTATCGAAATATTGTTTCTATATTTTTATAGAACCTAAATGTATATGTGTGCGACGGGTTTTGTTGTGTAAAAAAAAAGAAAAGAAAAAGTGAAAAGCTATTTGTACTGTGTGTTTCATATCTAATATGTTCAATAAAAATACTTAAAAAAATACATGCATAAAATCATGTAAAGATGCATAAAAACAAGTAAAAAATGAAGTACAGCTTCAAAAATTACTCTTACACTTACATTCTATGCAACCCAGGCTCATTCTGAGAACGTAGTCCCGTGGACGTTTCTAGAGACTGCGAAATACGTAGCCGGGGGTACGTACGGCTGCATTTGATTTTTTTTAAGCGAACGCTACGGGGCGGTGTGACGCTGTTCCTTTCGGCGCTTGCCACTGGCCGCTCGCCTCCGTGTGGAGGGCTTTCCCGCTGCAACCAGTTTGTCCGGTTAGCTCTTCGTGTACTTTGGCGGACTCGAGGCGTAGAGAGGGGCTGACCACGGCGATGACGACGACCGGGTTCGAGTCCGGGGAAGAGCAGTTCCAGAAATCAGGTAAGAAAACAAAAACAAAATCCAAAAAATGAAGCGAACAAGTTCATCACAGGGTGAGAATGTGGTCAAAATCCGAAAACATGGTAAAAATTAGACGAGGGCTTTTCTTTTTCTGGACGGCTTTTGTTAATCGTCGTTGGTTGGGTTTAGGGACGGAGGAGGGTGGGTCAGCCGATTGGCCGGTCGCACGGTCAATCGTTCTGTCATCCAGGCAGACAGGCAGAAGGTCGTTCGACAGCGGCCTCTAGCGGGTTTATGCGAGAACGGCGTGGGAAAAAAGCCCGCACAGCGACCTCTCGCGGATTCGCGAAAACAAAAACTGCAAAAATATGTATTTTTTTACGTCCCTCCCGGGACGTATTTCGCAGTCTCCAGAAACGTCCACGGGACTACGTTCTCAGAATGAGCCTGGGTTGATTCTATTTCTTATATGACAGAGGTATATTATATTTAATATAATGTAATGGAATTAGACAAACCCACCTGGACATGTTCAGTTCATCAGCACCCGTCACACCACACTGGGATCCTTAAAAAACAAGCTTATTTCTAAACTGAGCAAATTATGCATCTCTCACTTGGTATATTTACTGCATAAATGACTGATAATGTTTTTTTAAAAGCTCAAACTGGCATATGGTTAAACTAACACATAAAAATACTGCTTATGTTTGAAAAAAAAATCGCTTTAAAACAAAAATACAGTTGCATTTCGCAGATTAAAGCTGGGTGATGATAATAATGTATTGCACTGATGCATTAGGTGTATGTGAAGGTAACCAAATGGGGAGTTGGGTGACAATGGAGATTCATGTGCAGCTTTATTCAGAAACATCAGACAGGCGGTGGTTAAACAAATAGGTAAATGGTCGATACAGGCAGCAGACAACGTAAACAAGGTAAGGGTCAGACATGGAACGATGCTTAGTAATGTTACAGGGTTTAACCAACAAGACTTAGCAATGTGTGTGTCAAAGTGAGCAGTCTATAGTCCCTGTACTTAGTCTTAAATCAGCTCCAAGCTGTGTGTGTGTAATAAACAGTGATTCCGGAACCGGTGTGTGTGAGGTGCATGATGGGATATGTAGTTCGTAAAGACAGAATTGTAGTCCGGGTGAAGGTGCATGTGTATACCAGCAATCTGCAAGCCTAGATTACTGGTGGTCGTGACAAAGATATTGGCAAAACAAATCTCTCAGTATTAAAAAAAAAACATTTAAATGATATCTATACAATATTTTGTGTTTTGTTGTTGTTTTTTGCTGGTCTTGCATAAGTAGTCTATTTTTGGACTATTGTTAAATGTCTATTTTCACTTACAGGCCAAATTTAGCCTTGTTTTAGGAAATACATCTATGTTTGGATGTCTATTAGATGTCTTTTAAACACAAAATAATTCTTACTGTGTTGCTTTATGAACTGCTTCTGCATGTACTTTGATGCCTCTATTCACTGTTAAAGTTAATTATTAGATTGGGATTTATTAATATTGCATGTATTAGGTGTTAGTTGTTACCTTGACTTTGCTTATGTTCTCTTCCAACAGCTAAAACAGATGGGGACGTTTCAAAACTCTCAGACTGTGATCCGTCTTGATTTTTTAAGCTTAATCCCTGAATAAAAAACAATACACCCAAAACAATACACAAGCAGGTTTAGTTATCAACCAATAAACAGGTTTACCGAATCAGTGTTGGGAAAAGTTACTTTCAAAAGTAAATTATTAAATCTTATAATTTATTTTTAATATATTAAATCTTGTGTTACTTCTAGGGATGGGTATCGTTAAGGTTTTAACAGTATTTCTACTTTTATCGATACAACTTATTGGTTCAGTACTTCAACAGGACTTTTATTGTTTTTTTTTCTAATTCATTCATTCATTCATTCATTCATTCATTCATTCATTTTCCTTCGGCTTAGTCCTTTATTTTTCAGGGGTCGCCGCAGTAGATTGTTTTACATATGTTTACTTTTTAATAAAAGTAACTAAAATGGTACTTTTTAAAGTAAAGTAATGCTTATTTACCTTAATTTTCCATTACTTGTTTCATCTGGGCTGGGCTTGACTGTCTGAAATTATATTAAATATATATTATCTTTATTATTAAATATTATATTATCGGAAAAATTTCTGAGAAATGTAAATGCACTTTATTGTTTATTTATATACTTGTGAAATTTGTCCTTCATCTTGTAATAAGTACTTTGTTAATTATTTATTCATTTACTCTTTTGCAATATGGACTTTGTTCTTTTATTTATTTATTCATTCACTTTTTTATGCAATATGGCCTTCATTTTGTAAAGCGACAGGCAAACTTTACTATTTATTTCTTTATTTACTTGTGCAATTTGGCCTTCATTTTTTAATATGCACTTCTGATTCGGTAAAAGGAACAGCTTTTTCCCCAGAGCTTTCTCCCTTTTGAACTCTGCCCCTCACTGACTCCTTTGCCCCCCCAATACACCCCCCACACTCCTATAACTTATACTCCTCACAATCACTGCACTATTTAACATTTGCACATTTAAAATTTGCACATATTCATTGCACTGATTCACTTATTTGAACTGGACATACCCACTGCACATGGACATTTGTAATTATGTTTATCTGTCTGCACACTTCTGATATTAATAGTATCCTGTACATATATTCATTTATTGTAAATCTGTTCATAGCTAATACAACCTGTATATAATGTTGATAGTACATCCATCTGTAAATATTACCATAATTTTTCTATAACTGCACTTTATAACTTATACCTATATCCTGCACTTGCTGCTATTGCACTGCTGGTTAGACCTAAACTGCATTTCGTTGCCTTGTACTTGTACATGTGTAAAGACAATAAAATTGAATCTAAAAAATCTAAAATCTAATCATTATTTATTTACATTTTTGCGATATGGCCTTTATTCTATAGCAATTTGTGCTTTATTTATTTAATATTTATTTATGTATTTATTTAATTAATTTTTGTGCAATATGGCCTAGATTTTGTAAAGTGATAGGAAATCAAACAGCACTGTTGCTAGCAGAAGGTTACTGGTTCGAGTCCCAGCTGAGCCAGTTGGCATTTCTGTGTGGAGTTAACATGTTCTCCCTGTGTTTGCGTGGGTTTCCTCCGGGTGCTCCGGTTTCCCCCACAGTCCAAACACATGCGCTATGGGTGAATTGGATGAACCGTAGTGTGTGAGTGTTTGTGAATGCGATATATGGGTATATGGGTTTTTCCCAATACTGGGCTGCAGCTGGAAGGGCATCCGCTGTGTAAAACATATGCTGGCATAATTGCCAGTTTATTTCGCTGTGGTGACCCCTGATAAATCAGAGACTAAGCTGAAGGAGAATGAATGAATGAATGAATGAGATGAGTAAACATGTTCATATTTAAGCTAGAACGGTAAGTATCAGCAAATATCAGAAAAAGTAACTAAGATCTTTTCTTGGGAATGATAAAGTAATATGTTATGTTATTAGTTTACATTTTTGAAATGTGTTAAACTTCTGTGAAATTATAAATATTTTATATATATTTTATATAAATATTTTCAACACATTTTTAAACATTACAGTTTTAATAACTCATTTCTACTTCATTCAGAGGTAGAGAATTTCTCTGATCAAACCTGTTGTGTCGGCCCACACATTCTAGTCCTGTTGCTCTCCAGGAAGTACTTCTGCGCTCTCTTCCTGTCTCGCTCCGCCCTTCTCTCCAGTGCATTATGGGATACACAGAGACTGTCAACAAACCTCATCATGATATCAGAGATTCTGGAACTGACCTCGATGATGTCCGGACGGATGTCTGCATTTGGAGTCAAACACCTGAACAAAAAAAAAAAGACAATATATACAGTATATATAAATAGAGTAGAAGTCAGAATTTTTAGCCCCCCAGTATTTTTCTTCCCCAATTTCTGTTTAACAGAGAGATTTCTTCAGCACATTTCTAAACATAATAGTTTTAATAACTCATCTCTAATAACTGATTTATTTTATTTTTGTCATGATGACAGTAAATAATATTTGACTAGATATTTTTCAAGACACTTCTATACAGCTTAAAGTGACATTTAAAGGCTTAACTGGGTTAATTAGGCAAGTTTGGGTAATTAGGCAAGTCATTGTATAACAGTGGTTTGTTCTCTAGACCATCAGAAATGAATATGCTGCTTAAGGGGGCTAATAATATTGACCTAAATAATATTGAAAAAATTAAAAACTGCTTTTATTCAAGTTGAAATAAAACCAATAAGATACTGTGAAAATGTCCTTGCTCTGTTAAACATTATTCAGGAAATATTTGAAAAAGCAGGGCTAATAATTCTGACTTCAACTGTATATACATAGAATATGGACAGTCAAGCCTAAAATTATTCATACCCCTGGCAAATTTGGACTTAAAAGTTTTTTTTTCAAATGTACATAAAAGCCTAAAATTTTATATATTTTTTTCACAGTGATGCCTCTTGTATTATCTTTGGGGAGAAGCCTGTGTCATATGCGGTCAAAAAACAAAACAAAAGTTTGCTTGCCAGGGGTGTAAATAATTTCAGGCTTGACTGTGTGTCTTCTGAAAATTGAATTAAATGTTCTTAGGATGAAGAATAGAATTATAAATATTCTTTACTTTACTTTACTTTACTTTACTTTACTTTACTTTACTTTACTTTACTTTACTTTAAATTATTGTCCACAAGTGGAAATTTATCTTTAGCTTCACCACAACACCACATCAGCATTCACACTACACATGTCACAAAAAACAGGCAACACAAATACATTCAATATCATTACATAATTCACATTAAAAACTCAATTAAACCCTAGTCATACTTAAACCCCAAAATTTTTAATGGAAGTCAGCACAAATAAACATTTGATACACATTTTTCTTTAAATATAATTTATAACACAAAGGCTTTTCTTAAAATAATAATAATAATAATAATAATAATAATAATAATAATAATGACAATACTGGTGAAATAATATATCTGTTGCAACAATTGCAGATTATTGATGCAGAATTTCTCTTCGTTTAATTAAAGTAAACAAAAAATAAATCTGAAATTGTGTGTTATTTTTAAGATTACATTAAGATTACATTTAAGATTACAAGACTACAACAATCTCATAACTGTACCAAGGCTGCACATATTTATCTCTGAAAGCAGAAAGCAGTTTTCAAGGAATCCTACCATTTAATCATGTCGGTCACTCTTTCAGAGAAGGATTTGTCTTCTAGTGGCTCGTAAACGGCTTCCACAATCTAAACACATGAACAAGATTAACGTTTAGATCAACCAAATCTGACAAACATTTAAAACGTGTGACTAAAAATGTCATAAATATGTAATAAAAAAAGCATGATTTAAGGAAGGGGTCTCACTTGGCTTATTTGCGGTACAAAAGTGATAGAAGCCTTGAAATGTAACTTTTCAATCTAATCATAATTATGATTATTATATGTATATATATATATATATATATATATATATATATATATATATATATATATATATATATATATATATATATATATATATATATATATATATACAGTTTTATTTAATATAGAAATATTATTATGATACTATGCTATAAATATTGTTTTTATAAGCAATTTTTTTACATTCATATATATTAATTTATTTGTGTTATTATTATTTTTTTCAATACATGCAACATTTCATATTAAAACAGTAAATGTATTTTTTAAAGTGAGAATTGTGCCCTCTAGAGGGGTTAAAGTAAAATAAAGTAAAAAATAATAATAATAAAGGCTTTTGTATTCCTGTTGTTTATTTAGGGGTAAATTCAGGATTTTATTAGTTTTTTTTTATTCATTTAGAGATTTAGATATCTTTTTGTTAAATAAAAATCTGATTTCGCATCATGATTATAACTTAGAAACTTGTTAGAAATGGAACACATGAAAAGTATTGCATTTTAAAATGAAAACATCTAACAAAATAAAATCAAATAGTCATTTTATTTGGTTTTATTCAATAGTTGCAACTTTACAGATCATTTCTCTCCCTCTCTATTTGTTTTTGTAAAATTGATAAAATCCCGGATTTTAATCAGTTATCATTATTATAGGTTAATGGATCATTTTTTTGTCATTTAAGGCAACATGGTGTTTAAAGGAAATTTGTGAAATTGTCTAAAAAAGTTATATTTTTAAATAAAGAAATGCTGGGTTCTACACAATTCCTTCATGTTGTCACAACACAAATCGATTAAGTTAACTTAATTGGTTTTACAAATTTAAGTGGATTGAACATAAAACAATAAAGTTGTTCCACCCAAAAAACTCACTTTAAATAAGTAGTTTGAACAAGCAGCAAAAATTTTTTTGAGTTTTTTGAGTGTTCTTAAGATGATTTTTTCAACATTTTTAAACAAATAGGCATGTAATTTCTGCATATTAAAGAAATTAGCACAAATTAAATACAATCAGCACAAAAAAAAAATGCATTTATAAAATCTGCTTCACACAGGTGAATGGGCTAGTCAGACCACCTGTAGAACACTCCTTTCTCTCTCTCTCTCTCAAAAAAAAAAAACAAACACTCCCCTTAACTCTAGCATCTACTGTAATTCTCTGAGGAATAACAGTCCCTCTGTGTAATTAACTCTTGTTGTGTGTATTGCCTCTTCATGTTGAATTGCTGAATGCCTCCCCCCCAAAAAATCTCTTCGGACAAAAGTGTCTGCTGAATGACTAAATGTAAAATGTAAATATTGTCTGCCCCTGTAATTCAAATTAAATGGGTTTTTGATTATAGAAACTCTCTCTTTCTCTCTTTCTGTATCAACAATCTGTAGCACAGAGGAGCCAAGTGTTTCTTTTATTTTACATATGGTTGTTGTTATTGATTTGACCCTTTACCATATGTTCATCAAATGCAACAAAAGTGTTATCAATAAAAAGTCATTTCAAAAGCATAAAGCTTTAGTCAAAGCCCAGAGTATTATAATGACTGACTGATCCTTAAACAATGCACTGCATCATGATTTCATCAGGAAACGTTAAACTGTGACCTTAGTAGCGAGCGAGAGCATGTTAGCGCTGTAGAACGGAGGGTTGAGAGTGACTGTCTGATAGAGGATACAGCCGGCGGCCCAAACATCTGCCTTCTCACCGTACGGCTCGTTCTTCACAATCTCTGGACTGACACAGAAAACACACACAAAGCCCAACACATGTTCATCTGCATATGACGGGTGTTTGAGAACTGTAAATAACAGACTTCAGTACAAACCAGCAGTACAGTATCGTCCCCACCACTGATGTCAGCTTACTGTTCTCCTGTTTCTGTTTAGCAAGACCAAAGTCAGCTGGAAAAATCAGTAGAAATGGTATTATTTATGCATTGTGAAGCAAAATTATATACAATACACAATAAACAATGGTAACGCTTTACAATAAGGGTCTATTAGTTAACAAACATGAATAACATGGTGCTTTTGAAGTGCTTTAACTTGCATGTTATTCCAGTTTGTTAACTCTTTACTAACATGATTTACCAATAACAAAGCATTAGTTAAGGGAATTAGGAACCTTATTGTAAAGTGTAAACTACTTCAACATCTAATGTGTTACTAACATTTGTCCATTTTTTGCTCATGTTAACTAATGTATTAACTAATGCATTAAATAACATTAATATATGTTTAGATTACACAACATATTTCATTCATTTTCCATTTATTCTTCAGCGCTCGCCACAGCGGAATGAACCGCCAACTATTCCAGCATATGTTTTACGCAGCGGATGCCCTTCCAGCTGCAACCCAGTACTAGGAAACACACATACACACACATTTAGATATATACAGAGAATTAAGTTTAATCGATTCACCTATAGCGTATGTGTTTGGACTGTGGGGGACTTGGAGGAAACCCGCGCCAACACAGGGAGAACATGCAAACTCCACACAGAAATGCCAACTAGCCCAGCCGGGACTCCAACCAGTGACATTCTTGCTGTGAGGCGACAGTGCTAAAACCACCATGTCACCTCTTATAATTCATACATTTTATTTAAAATTAAAATATGAACTTGCATGTGGTATATGAAATTTGCTTATACTTCCATGTATAAGATTTATATCTTGTCAAAAATGACTAAGAAGAGATCTCAAATCTAGTAAACTGCAGTTTTTCCTCTAATTTTGATCTCTACTGTAGGAATGGAGAGGTAAAGGATGAAATCAGCTTACTAATGGTGACTTTATCTCTCTCTCCGAGCATGATATTATTGGGTGTGAGATCTCTGTGGATGATCCGCTTCTCCTTGTGCAAGTATCTCAAAGCCAGACAGATCTGTGGAGATGTTAATTAACTTTTATTAAACATTTTCTTGATTGTGATGAGATACTTTGCTTGTTCTGTGTGAGTGCTCATCAAAACATTTTACAAGTGTGGGAATATAAATTAATATAATCTAGTTTCAAATGAACAATAATCTACATATAACTGAAAAGTTCTATTCTTTGGTTTTTGATTACATCATTTTATTAACAGCCCAGCCATGAGGGACATTTACCTTTGTCTTTCTGACTACAGGCTAAGCCAGAGTAATGCAAATGCTAACGACTCTGCCTTTGTCTTCTGGTGATGCTTTCATGCTACAGAAACCCTTTTGTTGATAACTTGTGTGGTCAGTTGCTGGGCCGGTTTTTAACACCTATATGCTGGTTATCATGCTGAATTCAATACTGAATTTGCATGCTTTGTTTAGCCATCTCCCCTCCTCCTAAGACAATATAGACAGGACATCTTTGTCTCAATTGAGACTTGTGATAAAACTCGCAGACTGCAGACCTCCAGTAGGCTCTGCAGACACATGGACTTCTCGAAGACGCTGTTTGACTGCAGATTAACCAACACGTCTCAATAAAGGAATTCTGCTTGTTTCGAGTCTCCTGGACTGGGTTCTCTTCTATATTCACTCATTTATTTTTTTACAACACAAGTTAGACATTTTTCTGTATTTTTGAGCTAATTTACTGGCAGCACTGTTGCAAGCAATTTGCCACCACTGCCCATTTACAGTAACTTACCTGTAAAAGATTTTACAATAGCAGGGCCCTACTGCAATTTCATTTTACAGTAAAATAGCCTTACCGCAATTTCTTTTCGAAATGCCCTTTAGCACTTTCTCATTATACAGTATGACATTTTTTACAGTTACTTTATTTATACTGTATTGTACTGTACATTTATTCACATTTTAGACTGGCAGTACAAAACCTTTATTTTTAGTATTTACTATTGAATTTAATATATTCCAAACAAGTGATGAGATCATGTACAACAGTATTTTTATTATTTATTGTTATTATTATTTTATAATGTTGTATAATTTTTAGTTTTTATTACTATTTTACTATAATAATTTATTATTGACTGTTATTAATACCATTGTTATTAATATATATTGTGTATTATTATTGTTATTTATTAATAGTATGAATTATTATTATTATTATTATTTATTATTATTATACATTTATTATTGATTGACTGATATATTATTATTTATTATTTTAACCATTTTAAATGGTTTACAAGGGTAATTTTCATTCATCAATCTATTTTAAATACATTTTGTGATCATTTTTTTCATTTACTACAGCAGCAGAACTTGATTACAGTACCGCAAACAACTAATATGCATGCTAAAATGACCCACAATGCAGGGCATGTACAGTAGCGAACTATAAAGAATGTATGTGGTATTTTACTTGGTGTTTTTGCAGTAAATAAAAGCAAAGTTTAACAGTGTATGTTTGTCACCTGTATAAAGATGTTCCAGACTCTCTCCTCTGTGAACGTCTGCTTTTTCTCTTTCAGAGAGCTGAAATGCTCAGCCAGAGGAGCTCCCTCGATGAGCTCCATTACAATGTAGAGTTTATCAGCTGAGAGGATAAAGAGAAGTCAAAATTCTAAAATACAATAAATACACTAAATTATACACCATTTGACTCTGAGGCAACAATAAAAATGTATGTGTGCATGGATATAAAATTAAACTTCCCTTTTTGGTTTCTACATTAAATATAACATACCAAAGTTATTTTAAACAGGAAAAAAAGTTAATTAAATGCAAGTGTGAAAATAAAAGATATGTATGATAGGTATGTACCATTGTCAATGAGTGTAAAAAAAAGCCAACCAGGTTGGACCCCATTTTGCCTTCAGAACTGCCTTAATCCTTCGTGGCATATAGATTCAACAAGGGACTGGAAATATTCCACAGAGATTTTGATTTGCACATCCATGAAGCAAATCTCCCGTTCCACCACATCTCAAAGGTTCTCAAATGGATTGAGCTCTGGTGACTTTGGACTTTGGAGTACAGTGAACTCATTGTCATGTTCAAGAAACCAGTCTGAGATGATTCGCGCTTTATGACATGGTGCGTTATCCTGCTGGAAGTAGCCATCAGAAGATATGTACACTGTGGTCATAAAAGCTATGGTGTTGACACGATGTTCAATTGGTACTAATGGGCCCAAAGTGTGCAAAGAAAATATCCCCCACACCATTACATCACCACCACCAGCCTGAACCATTGATACAGGGCAGGATGGATCCATGCTTTTATGTTGTTGACGCCAAATTTTGACCCAACCATCTGAATGTCGCGGCAGAAATCGAGACTCATCAGACCGGGCAATGGTTTTCCAATCTTCTATTGTCCAATTTTGGTGAGCCTGTGTGAGTTGTAGCCTCAGTTTCCTGTTCTTATCTGACAGGAGTGGCACCCGGTGTGGTCTTCTGCTGCTGCAGCCCATCCACCTCAAGGTTGGACGTGTTGTGCGTTCAGAGATGCTCTTCTGCAGACCTCAGTTGTAACGAGAGCTTTTTGAGCTACTGCTACATTCTCCTCTGACCTCTGGCATCAACGAGGCATTTGCACCCACAGAACTGCCGCTCACTGGATATTTTCTCTTTTTCAGACCATTCTCTGTAAACTCTAGAGATGGTCGTGTGTGAAAATCCCAGTAGATCAGCAGTTTCTGAAATACTCAGACCAGCCTGTCTGGCACCAACAACAATGCCACGTTCAAAGTCACTTAAATCCCCTTTCCTCCCCATTCTGTTGCTCGCTTTGAACTGCAGCAGATCGTCTTGACCATGTCTACATGCCTAAATGCGTTGAGTTGCTGCCATGTGATTGGCTGATTAAAAATTTGCATTAACTAGCAATTGGACAGGTGTACCTAATAAAGTGGCCGGTGAGTGTATATTCAGTATAAACTATTGTTTACCTGAATGACATTTTAAGGGATGTCTTCTTTAAATCATGATAAAAAAATGTATTTGATTTTTTTGCTCAAAAATAGTACAATTAAATGGCACACATTCTACTTTATTGTTTTGATATGTGAAACCCCCGCCCCCCTTCTGTCTTTGTCCTATTAATTCTAATTCCACCAAATTTATTTCTGTTAATTATAAAACATTTTTGCCATAATTATCAAACAATTATTATACCAGAGGTCTAAACCTTTAAACTTCGCTGTACTTGCAACTTTGAGCATGTGTGTGTGTATGCAAAAAAAAAATCTAAATAGTATTTACCTTCTAAAAATGTTTTGAAGTATTTTACAATGTTCGGATGAGACATCTGAAAAAAGACAGATTACATATTTCAGCCTTGTGTTCAGTGTTTAACAATTTCATTTTTTAATAGGAACAAAATTTCACTCAAGATTTTTTTCAATACTTCCATGGTGGAATCCGGCTCTGCTGTAGCCAGTTTATTCATTTATTTTCCTTCAGTTTAGTCCCTTATTTATCAGGGGTCACCACAGTGGAATGAACCGCTAACTATTCCAGAATATGTTTTACACAGCGGATGACCTTCAAGAACAGCCAATTTAGTTAATCCAATTTAGTTAATTCCCCTATAGTGCATGTGTTTGGACTGTGGGGGAAACCAGAGCACCCGGAGAAAACCCACGCCAACAAGGGGAGAACATGCAAACTCCACACAGAAATGCCAACTGATCCAGCCGGGACTCGAACCAGCAACCTTCTTGCTCTGAGGTGACAGCGCTAACCACTGAGCCACTGTAGCCAGTTTATTCATGACAATTACAATTTTTTAATGCTATTATTAGTAGTATATTATTTATTAAATGCATATTTATATTTAATAATTAGATCTACTATTTCATTAAAATAGAGCCCTAGGTGGACGTCTAATTTGAATGAAGTGGAATAAAATGGTGGAGCTGTTTGTGAATGAGATGCACATTAACCTGTTCTTTAATGATGGTCATTTCAGACACGATCTTCTCAACACTGCTGTCTCTGGATCTCTTGTCTTTGCCAAAGGCCGGATTGTGAAAGTTGACCTCTTTCAGTGCCAGAATGTTCTGTCCGCTTAGCTTACGGACCTATGAGTGGGTGCAAAAAACAACCGTGAACGACTTGATTTAACTATTAACCAACAATAACCAGCACAGGTCATCTTAACCTTAAAGACGCTGCCAAAGGCTCCGCTGCCCAAATGCTCCAAAACCGCATAACCATTGACCACTCTTATAGGAGGACGGTTCTGGTTTACCATCTCAATGCTTTCCCTAAGAATATCCAACTCTTCTGGCTACAGATAAACACAGATGTAATGTAAACATGCAAGAGAGAAAATATTACAGTGTGTTTTAGGAGTGTAAGATCTTCAGGATCTTACAGATAAAAGCATGATTTTCTCTTGCAGCGGTTCATAAGCAGTAATGTCTCGTACGTAGTGACCAACATCGATAAACACCTCAAACAAATCTGGAGAAAAGAGTCTGGAAAAAAGAAACATTTAGAACAAACAGATATTTTAAAATGGTTTCATAAGAGTAAGGATATTAAGAAATAAATAAATGAAAAACATCTATATCATGCAGAAAAAAATCTAAAAATAAATAAAAAAAAATTAATTAATAAATTATCTTTAAATAAAATTAAAGAAACAAGGAACTAAAATTATTTCAATTAAATGTAACAATACTAAATAAAAATAGATTCAAAAAAATGTACAAATAAATCAAACCACTTGTTTCGTGCAGATATTATATGTAGAAATAATTAATTAAATTGATATTGCAAAATATAATTATTAAAAAAATGAATAAGCAAACCATTTGCATAATTAAAACAATAGAATAAATGCCATTTAATTCTATAAAATAACAAAAATAAAAGAAATACCTTTTAAAGTGATGTCTATTGCGCTCCATACTAAAGAGGAATCTCAGTGCTCTGAAAGCATAACACTTCAGAAAATAAGGAGCAACATTATTATCTTTAACACATACTTACAGTAAATAAACAGAAAATTAAGATTGCATTTAAAGGGGTGGTCCACAATGATATCATATATTAAACTTTAGTTAATTTGTAATGTAGCTGTGTGAACATAAACAAATTCTCTCAATGTAATATGCTCAAAGTTCAATGCAGACATTGGCTTTCACAGAGTTAGCTTAGCAAAGCCTACAGTGAACGAAGTTTGGGAACTACAAAAAATTGCATCCGGGTTAATGATGTCATAAATCCGTCAGGCTACGAGCATACACCCCATGCAGCAAAGGAGCGTGACCAGATGCGCTGTTAGAGCAGAGACGCTTCCTAGTGACATGGAGCCTATCCGCAAATCACAGCACATTATGTTAGCTGACCAATCAGAGCCTTTTGAGAGCGGGCTTTTGATGAACTAGGAAATACGACAGCCGTTTTCATGTAAGCAGAGTAGCTGTATATATTCAAAGTAAGATATTTGAAAAAATAACGTGGTTTTTTACAAATGAAGCATGAGCCCACGTTGCTTTGCATCTTATAAACACAACCAAGCCTTAAAAATACAGTCTAGACCATCCCTTTGATTAATTCCATGTAAAACTATCATCTGCCAATGCAATCTATACTGTACACTAAAAAAAAGCCTTTATATAAACACAAATATTTTAGCATCAGTATTCCTTTTTTCATAATAATTTCAACCCTGGCTCCTTCTGAAAACGTACCGCTATATACATTTCTGGAGAGCACCAAATATGTCCCAGGAGCTACGTTTTTTTGCAGTTTTTGTTTTGTGAATCCACCAGAGGCCGCTGTGTACGCTTTTTAAGATCTCAAATTTCTCTGGCGAGTGCCATTCACACCTGCTGTTCTTATGTAAATCCACCAGAGGCCGCTGTGTACGCTTTTTAGGATCTCAAATTTCTCTGGCGAGTGCCATTCACACCTGCTGTTCTTATGTAAATCCACCAGAGGCCGCTGTGTACGCTATTTAAGATCTCAAATTTCTCTGGCGAGTGCCATTCACACCTGCTGTTCTTATGTAAATCCACCAGAGGCCGCTGTGTACGCTTTTTAAGATCTCAAATTTCTCTGGCGAGTGCCATTCACACCTGCTGTTCTTATGTAAATCCACCAGAGGGCCGCTGTGTACGCTATTTAAGATCTCAAATTTCTCTGGCGAGTGCCATTCGCACCTGCTGTTCTTATGTAAATCCACCAGAGGCCGCTGTGTACGCTTTTTAAGATCTCAAATTTCTCTGGCGAGTGCCATTCACACCTGCTGTTCTTATGTAAATCCACCAGAGGCCGCTGTGTACGCTTTTTAAGATCTCAAATTTCTCTGGCGAGTGCCATTCACACCTGCTGTTCTTATGTAAATCCACCAGAGGCCGCTGTGTACGCTATTTAAGATCTCAAATTTCTCTGGCGAGTGCCATTCGCACCTGCTGTTCTTATGTAAATCCACCAGAGGCCGCTGTGTACGCTATTTAAGATCTCAAATTTCTCTGGCGAGTGCCATTCGCGCCTGCTGTTCTTATGTAAATCCACCAGAGGCCGCTGTGTACGCTTTTTAAGATCTCAAATTTCTCTGGCGAGTGCCATTCGCACCTGCTGTTCTTATGTAAAATCCACCAGACGCCGTTGTCGACTAACTGACTGACTGACAGACTGACTGACCGACCGACTGACCGATCGACCGATTAAACCCTGCCGTCATGTTAAGCTTTTCTCTGATCTCAAGTCCGCAGACGTACGTACGCAAGCCAGTGGGAAAGCCGTCCATATGGAGGTAAGCGGTGAGCTGGTAAGCGCAAAAAAGGTATGCCATTATACCGCCCCGTAGCATTCATTTTAAAGACAAAATGCAGACATACCTTCCTCTGGCTACATAATTCGCGATCGTCTATGTTTTCAGAATGAGCTTATGTTGCACCAATATTCAGTAATAAATACATTTCATAATTAAGTATAACTCACATTAATCATGCCATACCTGTAGAGATTTTGCCTGAGGTTCTTTAACATTCTGCGGCAAAATCAATTTGGCGATAATATACACACCGTTCTCCTAAAACAGAATTAAAGCCCAAGCACTATGAAAACATGAGATGAATAAATGTCTTTAATTGAAAAATCCGAGGAAAGCACCTGATGGAATACCTGCACCACATTATGCGCGGTGGTATCATCCAATACAAGCTCGGTTATCGCTGCACAGCATGCTGAGAACAGGAACAGGAGTTGCTTTTATTAATTATGGCTTTATTATATTATCCAATTCTAGCAAAACATAACTGAATGGATCCTTATGTAAAAAAAGTAACGTATCTCAAACATATCTGTCACAGTTTATTTGTCTCACAAAAATGCTTAAGTCATATTTTATCCCACAAATACTTGAGCTGTTCTACAAGTGATGAGAATTTCTAAGCTTAACAGACAAATTATAGGGTTCCACATTGACCTTTATTAACTAAAAATTTACTACCTTTATTAACTAAAAATTAACTAAAAAACTAAAAACAGACTTTCCATGACCTATGAGCACTGAGTGGACAAAAAGAATAATATTTATTTAATTGTATGAGTTCATTTCTTTGTTAGGTTACAACATTAATACAACATTAATTGGTACATTAAACCAGTGTTTCCCAACCCTGTTCCTGAAGGCACACCAACAGTACACATTTTCAATCCCTAATCAAACACACCTGAATCATCTTATCATGACATCAGAAGAGACTCCAACACCTGAAGTTAATGGGTCAGAAAAGGGAGACATCCAAAATATGTACTGTTGGTGTGCCTCCAGGAACAGGGTTGGGAAACACTGCATTAAACAATGATTCTTTTACACCAGACTAAGATTTTAAATGCGTGACTTTATACCATTTGCAGTGAGATAAATAAATGAATAAGTGTCTCTGTGGGTCTGCAAAGCATGTGAGACTGTCTGTGGCAGTATTGACAGTTCTCGAGTATACAGAACGAGCGGTATGAAACGGATAAAGGAGAGAGGATTTTCCCTTACTTAATCGCTTGCGAATGTTCGTTTATATTGGGCAGACACAAAAAAAGTGTAAAGGGATGTTAATATTAGTAAAAAAAAATGTACTAAATATACTTCAGCTGCCATTAATATTCCCGCCCAAGTAAAGTCTGTGTGTGGGAAGTACTGAGTCTACGATCTATTACAGCCTGTTAATTGTTTTATTTTATCAGATGAACAACAGCAAGCAGCACAACTCCAGCAATTATTAGGGTCATACTTCCTGTATTTTCGGAGTCTGCTCACCTGACTGCAGACTGATGGTGTTCTCTGCTGTTTCATGAGCGCTCACCACCGCTGACACCTGCTGACTGTGGATTCTACCTGCTGCATTGGCGCTGGAAATTGTATCAATGGTGGAGCGGTCGGACACCAACACTCGTTCTCTGAAAAAAATAGTCTACTATGATTTAAAGTACAAATAAAAGGTCCTAAGGTGCCCTTTTAAACAAAACTGAAAATGAGATTAAAATGTATAAATTAAAATGATGTAATGTAATATATGTGTGTGTGTGAAAAAAATAAGATTGCAGCAAATACAATTTTTTCAAAACCTCTGCGGTCACATAGACCCATAGACTTTGATTAATAAGCACACGAATGCAGCAGACCAGAAACACAAGCTCGTATGAAAGTTTCGCATGTCACTGCATTGCAAAGTTCAAGCTTGGTGAACTCTGACCTGTGAAATCGCATCACGTGATTGGGTGAGACCAATAGAAGATCAAAACATGACCTCTCTGAGAATAATAATAATAATAATAATAATATTCTGAGAAGGTCTTTATAAAAGTCTTAAAAAGCTATTGAAATGTCCTTTAGGATTCCTGCATATACTCTGTGAAACCTACAGCTAATTGTGTTAAAGCAAGGTTGGAACTAAACTCTGCAAGTCTGTGGCCCTTCAGCAACTGAGTTTGACACCCCTGTTCTAAGAGCTAAGCCCCTTTTAAAGGTTGCATAAAATTAAAATTAAAATTTTTAGATGTTCTGTAAGTTTTAAGGATATCTATTATCTGGTGTGGTCCAAACTAGTCACAAAATTCACATTTTGAAAATATAAAGCTGCTATAAACATCCAAAGCTTGCAGTTTGTCACTTTTGCCTAAATGGATCATTAATTTTTTTTTTTTACGTCACCTCATACTTCAGTTTCTCATCAAATCTTCTGACCAATCAAATCCTCTCTAGTGTCTGACATGCCCCGCCCCCTTCAAGACGCTTCTCATTTGATTTTCTTTTAATGCGCTTGAGCTCAACCACTCTCACTGGCAGAGCTGTGAGAAAAACAAAACACTATTGGCTGTCATTTTTTTTTAAAGGGGAGGTGCTCCTCTATGCCGCACCCTTTCTTCATTTTTCAGTTGAGATTATGTCAAACATCGAATAAAAAAATGCACATTTCAACTCCACGAGACCTTTACGGATGAAATCCTAGAACTGTCCCTGTCCCCTATTATGCAGTAAATAATGCTGAAAGTGAACAAGCACATGTAATATCAAAAATAGCATGACCCACCCATGTAAGATGCGCAGTAGTTGCTGCACGCCGCCCCAGGCCCGGACCTCAGCACTGGTGTCGGGATCCTGACAGAGCTGAACCAGAACCCAAACGGTGCTCCACAGTAGCTTCAGGTGCTCAGAGTGCAGGAGACTGAGCAGAACCGGCACACCATCACACTGACGCAGCTGATCCCGCACACACTGCACCGAGCACAGTAACCTCAGCAGCTCCGCGCTCAGCCTGAGTATGAGTATTAAAATAACACCTTTGATTATTTTTATCATAAACACAGGGTTGAGGGTGACACGGTGGTGCAGTGGATAGCACGATCGCCTCACAGCAAGAATGTCGCTGGTTCGAGCCTCGGCTGGATCAGTTGGCATTTCTGTGTGGAGTTTGCATGTTCTCCCCCATGTTGGCGTGGGTTTCCTCCGGGTGCTCCGGTTTCCCCCACAGTCTAAACACATACGCTACAGGTGAAGTGAATAAGCTAAATTGGCCGTGGTGTATGTGGTTGAATGCAAGAGTCTACGGGTGTTTCACAGTTTTGGGTTGCAGCTGAAAGGGCATCCGCTGTGTAAAACATATGCTGGAATAGTTGGCAGTTCATTCCGCTGTCAACCCCTGATTAATAAAGGGACTAAGCCGAAAAGAAAATGAATGAATGAATGAACACAGTGCTCAGCATAATATATATTATATTCTCTATAGGTTACTATACAATGTATGTATGATGTTTGTGTATATATATGTTACATTAAAAGATGTAATGTATTTGCAAAGACAAAACTGGAAACAAAATAACTTAAGATCATGAGGCAAAAATTTGTACACCCAAATAAATAAGTAATATTATATTAAATAAGAGAACCATAAAAAATTTACCTAATCTTTACCTGAAGCCCAAACTCTTATTTTAATGGATATAAAGCTGTTTAATAAAACTGCTTTGTTTAAATGCACTGAGATGTGTTGTACACTGAGAAATGGATTAAAACATTCATTTAATAAGGAGGTGTCCTTATAAAATCGATATTTAATGATAGTTATCGATATTTAAACTAAATATATATTCTTAATATTGCTATTACTGCTATTATTTATTGTATTGCTAAATAAAAATAATTTTTTTTTTTATCCAACACAACCACAAACATTTGAACAGTAATATAATATTTTTTTTTCGATCTTGTAATTGTCAACTTACAACATCCAAATGTTGTACTTAATTTCTTGAAACAAAAAAACTGATGACAGCTGAAATATCTGCGAAATTATACATCACAAGCTTCATGCGTTTCTAAGCGCATAGTTGGTCCAATGAACAGCATGTGCTCTCAAAAATTACCTTTTTTAGAAACAACATTCACAACTCATTCATTCATTCATTCATTTTTTTCAGCTGATTCCCTTTATTAATCAGGGGTCACCACAGTGGAATGAACCACCAACTTATTCAGCATATGTTTTACGCAGCGGATGCCCTTCCAGCTGCAACCCATCACTGGGAAACATCCCATACACTCTTACATTTACACACATACACTACGGACAATTTAGCTTACCCAATTGCCCTATAGTGCATGTGTTTGGACTTGGGAAACCAGAACACCCGGAGGAAACCCACATCAACACAGGCAGAACATGCAAACTCCACACAGTATTGCCAACTGACCCAGCCGAGGTTCAAACCAGCAACCTTCTTGCTGTGAGGCGATTGTGCAACCCACTCTCCACCGTGACGCCACATTCACAACTGATCAAATTTGTAAAATGTCCATGCAATTAGAAAAAAACTGTTTTTCTAATTGTGAAGGATATCAAAAACATAAAATAGCATACCTTTTCGATAGCAAGTCATAATCTTGCAATACATCTAGAAGATGCTCCACAACTGAAAGCTCGCCGATCTTCTCTTTGCATTCTTGACTAAATGAGAATTTTAGATTAACACCTTCATGCTTATGTAACTGCTATATATATATATATATATATATATATATATATATATATATATATATATATATATATATATATATATATACAGTTAAATATACAGTTGAAGTCAGACATATTAACCCCCCCTTTGAATTTTTTCTTTTTTAAATATTTCCCAAATGATGTTTAACAGAGCAAGGAAATTTTCACAGTATGTCTGATAATGTTTTTTCTTCTGGAGAAAGTCTTATTTGTTTTATTTCGGCTAGAATAAAAACAGTTTTTTATTTTTTTAAAAACATTTTAAGGTCAAAATTATTAGCCCCTTTAAGCTATTTTTTTCAGTAGTCTACAGAACAAACCATCATTATACAATAACTTGGCTAAATAGCCTAACCTGACTAGTTAACCTAATTAACCTAGTTAAGCCTTTAAATGTCTCCTTTAAGCTGTATAGAAGTGTCTTGAACAATATCTAGTCAAATATTATTTACTGTCATCATGACAAAGATAAAATAAATCAGTTATTAGAAATGAGTTATTGAAACTATTATGCTTAGAAATGTGCTGAAGAAATCTACCCTCCATTAAACAGAAATTGGGGAAAAAAATAAACAGGGGGGCTAATAATTCTGACTTCAACTGTATGTATACAGTTGAAGTCAGAATTATTAGCCCCTCTTTTAATTTTTTTTTCTTTTTTAAATATTTCCCAAATTATGTTTAACAGAGCAATGAAATGTTCACAGTATGTCTGATCATATTTTTTCTTCTGGAGAAAGTCTTATATAATTTATATATATAATTTATGTTTAATTCTGCCATTAACGTACCTTTCAGCAAGTGTGGTAAGAGCCAGAAGAGCTCCTAATACAACACTACAGTTCCGTGTTGAGAGCAGCTTCACGAGCGTCTGTACAAACAAAATGACTTAAAACTAGATTTTTTAATCTGTATTTCCTGTCTTCTTTTTTATTGATTAACTTAATTTTAGAATATCACTTCAAATAAAGTAAATGAAAATACATTCGTTTTTGCTTAAAGACTTTGTAAAACCTGAGCTCCTGTTTAAAACACATACCTTATGTGCTTCACAATTAATAATCCACTGTCTTTGCTCCTCAACAGTAGATAACTTCTGTAAGATATCTGCAAATGATGTGGGAAACAGGCAGAGCACAACATTATTCTTTATTTTGTACATTCCTGAGCTGTACATGCTATATAACCTATTGCTTGTCTCACATGTTATTGCTACCAGCTGCTCGATTTCCAGCGTCTGTTCTCCGCATTCGAGATATACAGTTGCAACCGACTCCATGTGCTGAAAAACATCCGATAAAGCACAATGAATTTCTGTCCATCTACAGTATTTGAACACTGTGAAATCTTTTACCTTTGCGAGTTGACTGGCACCTTGAAGCTCAAAGAAGAATTTCTATAGGAGAAACAGCAATGTAGGTAACATTTGCTTTAAGATCCAATTAGTTCATATTGGTCAACAATAAAAAACAGTTGTCACATTATTTATTAATCTTTGCCAAAATATTGCAAACATGTTTGTTTATAAGGAAACATATTCCATAAATTTGGTGCATTTATTGTTTGTTCATGTCAGCTTAGGTTGATCAAAAAATAAATAAATAATGTATATAAATAAGTAATATTAATTATAATTTGAAATAATTATAATCTATACTAGGTATTATTATTATTATTATTATTATTATTATTATACTGGAGATTTATTTATCTATTATTATTTAATTAATGTATTTATTTATTTATCTCTAATAATAATACTAATAATAATAATAATATCATCATTATTATTATTATTAATATACTATTGGAGATTTATTTATCTATTATTATTTAATTAATGTATTTATTTATTTATCTCTAATAATAATAATAATAATAATAATAATAATAATAATAATAATAATAATAATAATAATAATAATAATATCATCATTATTATTATTATTATTAATATACTATTGGAGATTTATTTATCTATTAATATTTAATTAATGTATTTATTTATTTATCTCTAATAATAATAATAATAATATAATCATTATTATTATTATTATTATTATTATTATTATTATTATTATTATTATTATTATTATTATTATTATTATTATTATTATTATTCCTATTAGAGATTTTAATTATTTTTCAAATATTTGTATATATTTGTATATATATGTTTGACAGAACATTTTAAAAGTATTTCCTTTCTTCTGGAAAACGTCTTACATACCTAGTTTGGTTGGAATAAAATAATAAAATTTTTAATTAATATTAATTAATTTATTCAATATTACCTTTTGTTGTCCTTTAACTTGCTTAATTAACCAAACTATTACTCTATAACCTAATTAATGTATAATTATACGTTTGATATCGTATCTAAAACATTTAGCTTATTTTATATACAAAACATTTACGATGATTGTACTTTAACACAACCCCTTGACTTGTCTTTGTTATATAATATTGCAATGACAAGAAAATATATTTATTTTTTATTTATTTACTCATAAACTACTTTCATTTACTTATAAACTAAATAATTTACACTGTTTTTTTCCAACATTTTGTAATGATTTCTCAGATATTAATCATAAACTCTGGATCTGACCTGGTGAAGAGGATCCCTGATCAGCAATCTCAGGCAGTTCAGAACTCTCAAAACATTATCTGAAGAGGAATTTTCCAGCCAGTCCCTGAAAATGAATAAGATTAGTTTAGAATGATCCATAACCATATCAGCAGCTAAACATCATTACTAGGGCTGTGCCATATTTAGAAATTATTAAAATATCATAAATGTGCATATCATAATATACAGTACATATTGCAATAGTTTGCAGTAAATGAGGGATTTAATTCCAAGGAATTTTTGTGTGCCAGTTACATGTCAACACACATCTTTGAAATAAAGCATGAGTGGACATGCTGGTTTTCTTGTCCAAAAATCTTTTAACATTGTTTTTGTGTGATACAGTGATACAGTATGTGAAGCACTAACTTGACTTTATTTATGTATTCCAGTTGATAAAACTATACAAAGTTACAGTGATATTTATTTATTTTTATTTGTTTATTTTTGTTTGTCAAAATATTTGAATTGTTTTATCCATTTTCAGAAGTTTTAGAGATGTTTTCTTTCCCCAAAAATAATATGAAACGCGTTGGTTGTTAATATCTTTTAAAAATTGTTGTATCATTAATTTTCCCTCGGCTTAGCCCCTTATTTATCAGGGATCGCCACAACAGAATGAACCACCAATTATTAAAATAGTTAAAAATCACATTATTTAGCATTACATTTTTTTCTTCAATACCACACAGCCCTAATTATTAGCATAACACATACAGTATACACATTAATACACATACCTACAACCAAGCCTGTTATTGATCAAGGCAGTGAAGATGTCCAGGAATAATCTGTGATGTGGCAGGTCATTAAAATATCTCTGCTTTCTGTATGTCATACTGTTATCAAAACAAACACTAGTTAGACTAGGAAATGGAATAAGAGCAAAATGAACAGATAACGTGAGCGACTGAGCACCTAAAGTTTTCCAGCTCAGAGGCTTCAGTGTTTGTGCCATTTTTCCGGTGCTCAGGAAGAGTTGTGGAGGTTTGAGACTTGTGTCCTTTCGATTGACTCAGAGATGAAGCCTAAAGTTGGGAAGAGATAAATACAAATAAAAAAAAAATGTGGATGATTCACCCCCAAAATAAAAATAAATTGTCTTATTTACTTTCTAAAACCCAAGTTTCTTGTTTTTAACCCAAAATAAGATATTTTGAAGAATGATGGAAACCAATAAAAATCCCTAGATAAAACATTTGGATTCTAACCATTGTAAATTCAAATACGTACAAATACATGCATACACACATCCGGGAGAGTTAAGGTGTGGAGAAGCCTCAAAGAAGCGTACCACCTAGACTGTTGCATGCCCAGAGTAAAGCATGGGGGTGGATCAGTGATGGTTTGGGCTACAATATCAGGGCATTACTGTCATGGATTGGTCAGGCTCTCACGACCCCCACTCACGAAGATCACCATCACCTGACTTCTAATGAGCACACAGCTGCATCACATTCACGAGCACCAGATAAAAGCACAGCACTCCAGTCGCTCATTGTCCGGGCTCGTCTCGACGAAAGCGGACAACTGAGCGACCACTCAGCGTAGTCATCCTCAGCTAAAACAAACGATTTACTTACCTGTTCTCTTTGTATTCCTCCTAGTCTTCCTGGTCCTCCCGAATCGTCCTGTCTTCCAGTCCTTCCAAGTCTGTGTCATCCTCTGTCAGCTGTATCTGGTGTTTGCTGTCCATCCTCGTGTATTCCTGTTACCCAGCCACGGAGGAAAAGACCCCAACATCATTCCTGATCCTCCTGGCTATCCTTCATGTGCTCCTTGTTGTCATTTAATAAACACCCTAACGTTTCCTTACCTCTGTCTCCTGTCCGCTTCATAACAGAAGCCCGGACCCATAACGACGACAACATGAGCACCCCCGATCACCTTCAAGAGCTGGTGGACCAGTTGAAGCGGATTCTACAGCCACCAGCTCCACTTTCCAACGCACCACCAGCACCGAGCACTTCCGCCTCCACAGTTTCTTCTTCGGCCCTTCCTTCCAGTCCCATGGCCCGACCAGCGCCCTACTCAGGCGGAGCGGGGGAGTGCAATGGTTTTCTGTTACAATGTTCCCTCATATTCGAAATGCAACCTTCTCTATATCCCACAGATAAGTCGAAGATCGCCTACATCGTATCTCTACTCTCTGGACCTGCACTTAAATGGGCTGAGACGATCTGGAACCAAGCCGGGCCGGTCATGAATTCCATCACTACCTTCACGGAGTATTTCAAAGAGGTGTTTGGACGTTCTGATGGGGAAGTAGCCGCTGGAGAGCAGCTGTATCATCTAAAGCAAGGTACTCTATCTACACAGGAATATGCTCTCCGGTTTCGCACTCTAGCAGCTGCAAGTGGATGGAATGAGAGATCGTTGTTGACCACGTACCGGCTCGGCTTGGAACCCACTCTCCGAATCCAACTGGCCACATTAGATGATACAATGGGTCTGGAGAGATTCATCCAACATTCTCTCCGATGTTCCGATCGTCTCCGTTCCTATCAACAGGACACCATCACCCCCTCGTCTGCACTCCTCCAATCGCCTGAGTCAACAGCCTCTCCAGAACCAGAACCCATGATAATAGAGTCTGGAAGACTGACATCAGCGGAACGACAGAGGAGGCTGACCCGGGGTCTGTGTCTATACTGCGGTGTCAGTGGACACACCCGTATGGAGTGTCCCCTTCGTCCCATTCGGACTTCAGTGAGTGTATTCAGTACGAATATTGAACAATGTAAACCACTTACTACCACCGTACAAATAACTACTGCCTCTATTTCTCTCCTTGTCACAGCCCTCATCGACTCCGGGTCAGCAGGGAACTTCATCTCCCAATCCCTCTGTCGTCAACTCCACCTCCGTACTGAGGCGTCCTCGCATATATACCAGATACAACCGATAACCCAGTGCACTCGATCTTCGACCCGTATCCATCGACAATGCGAAGACATCCTTCTTCAAGTGGGGTTGTTACATCAAGAGAGGATTCAATTTCTGGTTCTGGAGGGTGCAAATATGGACATCATTCTAGGGCGCCCGTGGCTGGTGAAGCACGATCCCATCATCTCTTGGGGCACAGGAGAGATAAAGAAATGGGGATCTGGATGTACACCTGCCTGTTTTCCAAATCTCCCTCTTCAAGGTCGGAACCCCATTTCTTTGTTTGCAACATCGGTCGAGAGCCCTCCTGAGAAGCAGTCTATCCACATTCCTAAGGAGTACAGCTCCTTTCATGATGTCTTCTGCCCCAAGAGAGCTTCCCAGCTACCGCCGCATCGGCCATGGGACTGCGCGATCGACCTAGTTCCAGATGCCCAGTTGCCAAGAGGTAGGATCTACCCGCTCTCGCTTCCAGAGAATCAGGCAATGGAAGATTACATAAGGGAAGCTCTGAGTCAGGGGTACATACGTCACTCAAAATCACCAGCCGCCTCAAGCTTCTTCTTTGTGGCCAAGAAGGACGGAGGGCTGCGTCCATGCATCGACTACAGGGTCCTAAATAACGGTACAGTAAAATACCGATATCCCCTTCCTCTGGTACCAGCCGCTTTGGAACAGCTCCGAGAAGCTAAAGTCTTCACTAAATTGGACCTCCGCAGCGCGTATAATCTGATAAGAATACGTGAGGGGGACCAATGGAAGACAGCATTCGTGACCCCTACTGGCCACTATGAATATGAGGTCATGCCTTACGGTCTGGTCAACGCCCCCTCCGTATTCCAAAACTTCATTCATGAAGTCCTCCGGGAGTTTCTTCACCACTGTGTAATAGTGTACATAGATGACATCCTCATTTACTCCCGGAGTGAGGCCGAACATCGCCAACACGTTGCGGAGGTCCTACACACATTGAGAGAACATCACCTCTACCTCAAAGCGGAGAAATGCTCATTCCACCAGAAGTCGATTCATTTCTTGGGATACATCATTGACCAAACCGGTATACGTATGGATGGGAAGAAAATTGAGGCTGTTCTATCCTGGTCAGAACCCACTTCCATTAAGGAGCTCCAGAGGTTTCTTGGGTTTGCTAACTTTTATAGACGGTTTATCAAGGACTACAGCAGGATTACATCACCTCTCACTAATCTCCTCAAGGGTAACCCCAAAGGACTGGAGTGGACCAAAGAGGCAGCCGCAGCCTTCCGCCTTCTTAAGAAGGAGTTCACAAGGGCCCCACTCCTGACTCATCCTGACCCAAATCTTCCTTTCGTGGTGGAAGTGGACGCATCCACCACCGGCGTCGGGGCAGTATTATCTCAACATCATGATACACCGCCCCGACTGCATCCCTGTGCCTATTTCTCTCGGAAGTTGAGCCCGGCGGAGCAGAATTACAGCATAGGAGACAGGGAGCTTCTAGCAATCAAGCTAGCCTTGGAGGAGTGGCGTCACTGGTTGGAGGGAGCCAAACATCCGTTCCAGGTGATCACAGATCACAAAAACCTCCAATACATCAAAGAGGCCAAGAGACTATGTCCACGTCAAGCCAGATGGTCACTTTTCTTCTCACGTTTTGATTTCTCCATTTCCTATCGTCCAGGACCCAAGAATCTAAGAGCAGACGCTCTCTCTCGTTTACACGAGCATCACGATCATGAAGAACTCCCAACGAAGATTCTTCCCGAACACATCTCCATTTGTCCGATCACCTGGAACGCTCCTCCAGTCGTTGCCACTCCGGAAGCCCCTGCTCCGCCGGGATGCCCTCCTCATCGGCAGTTCATACCACCTGAACACCGGGTAGATCTGATCCACTCCTTACATACCTCGCTAGGCACTGGACATCCAGGGATCAACAATACTCTCTCGCTAGTATCCCAACGATTCTGGTGGCCAAACATGGCAAGGGATGTGAGGCAATATGTTCAGGGCTGTAAGGACTGTGCCCAATCCAAGAGCCCACGTCATCTACCCGCTGGAAAGCTCCATCCCTTGCCGATTCCGAACCGTCCCTGGTCACACCTAGGAGTGGACTTTATCACTGACCTCCCTTCGTCAGAAGGTAATACCTGTATTCTAGTCATAGTAGATAGATTCTCAAAGTTTGTCAAACTAATCCCTCTGAAAGGTCTTCCCACAGCCTTTGAAACTGCCGACAATATCTTTAATCAAGTCTCCAGGTCATTTGGTATTCCAGAAGATATTGTGTCGGACAGAGGTCCACAGTTCATCTCACGTCTATGGAAAGCCTTCTTCAAGCTCCTAGGTGTGGCCGTCAGCCTCTCTTCTGGATATCATCCCCAAACCAACGGGCAGACAGAGAGGAAGATTCAGGAGGTGGGACGGTTCCTGAGGACCTTCTGCAGTGGTCACCAGAACTCCTGGAGCCAGTATTTGGGCTGGGCAGAATATGCCCAAAATTCACTGCGGCAACCCTCCACCGGACTCACGCCATTCCAGTGCGTCCTGGGCTTCCAACCACCGCTCTTTCCCTGGGATGGCGAACCATCTGATGTCCCCGCAGTGGATCACTGGTTCCGGGGAGAGCGAGAGAGTCTGGGACGAGGCTCATCAACATCTGCAGAGGGCAGTCCGTCGAAGCAAGGTAACCGCCGATAGGAGAAGGTCTGAAGAACCCAGATACACACCCGGACAAAAGGTGTGGCTATCCACCCGGGACATACGCATGCGACTGCCCTCTCGCAAGTTAAGTCCCCGATTTGTTGGTCCCTTCACCATCGTGGAACAGGTTAACCCCGTCACCTACAAACTACAATTACCCTCTCACTACCGTATTCACCCTACATTCCACGTATCACTCCTGAAACCCTATCACGATCCTGTTCTTCCCTCCACAGAGCCTGACCACGAAGAGGAACCCCCTCCTCCACTGCTCCTAGAAGAAGGAGCCGTCTACGCAGTGAAGGAGATCTTGCGTTCCCGACGTCGTGGTGGCCAGTTGGAGTACCTGGTGGACTGGGAAGGGTACGGCCCCGAAGAAAGGACATGGGTTCCCAGAGCTGATATTCTCGATCCTAGTCTCATGGTGGAGTTTCATGAGAGCCACCCTGAGTTCCCAGCGCCTAGAGGCAGAGGGAGACCACCACGGCGTCGGAGGTGTCGGCCCTCAGGAGCGGGCCCTGGGGAGGGGGGTACTGTCATGGATTGGTCAGGCTCTCACGACCCCCACTCACGAAGATCACCATCACCTGACTTCTAATGAGCACACAGCTGCATCACATTCACGAGCACCAGATAAAAGCACAGCACTCCAGTCGCTCATTGTCCGGGCTCGTCTCGACGAAAGCGGACAACTGAGCGACCACTCAGCGTAGTCATCCTCAGCTAAAACAAACGATTTACTTACCTGTTCTCTTTGTATTCCTCCTAGTCTTCCTGGTCCTCCCGAATCGTCCTGTCTTCCAGTCCTTCCAAGTCTGTGTCATCCTCTGTCAGCTGTATCTGGTGTTTGCTGTCCATCCTCGTGTATTCCTGTTACCCAGCCACGGAGGAAAAGACCCCAACATCATTCCTGATCCTCCTGGCTATCCTTCATGTGCTCCTTGTTGTCATTTAATAAACACCCTAACGTTTCCTTACCTCTGTCTCCTGTCCGCTTCATAACAATTACCAGGCACCAATATTTATGCTAGATGGGCACGTCACTGCCAAGGACTACCGAACCATTCCGGAGGACCATGTGCACCCAATGTTTCAAACATTTCATCCTGAAGGCAGTGCTGTGTATCAGGATAATGCAGTGTTTTCATATATGGCCATATGAACACATATATAACATTATAGCTTATAATTATGTACATATTTGTAATTCCAATAGTTATAATCCATTTTTTGCAATATTTTGAAATATTTGTTGCATATATGAAATACATCTTATATACAGCTGAAGACAGAATTATTAGCCCCCCAGTATTATCAACAACACAACAGGTTTGTGACAAGTGAATTGGTGATTGGTGACAGAATAAAAAATTTTTGAGTGAACTTAATATTGTGAAACTACTGCACCAGTTGAGAATTAAACTGAGACTAAAAATGCAATTTAGTAAAGTAGCAAAAATAACTCTATTGGGAATTATAGGGAAGAAAACTATGGTGAACGTTAAAATCAGATGTTACCTGTTTGGATATTGGAGCTGTGATCATTGATAAAAGCCTCTTGAGATCAAGAAGCTCCCTAAAAAGATTTTTTTAAAAACATTTATTAATATCAACATAAAATAAATGACCACAGTAACTACTTTATTAAAGACTTACTTGTCTTTAGTTTTCTGATGTGATCTGTTCGGTCCTCTAGACTTTCTGTCTTGGAGAGGCATCTTGAAACAACCTTCATTACTCTCATTTCTGCAGATCAATCAGATGATACAAATATGAAATATAGTGGCGCATACTATGTAATGCTTACAATATAATTATGAGCTGATGTTATGGTATTCACTTTGAATAAAAACAAGTCTTGAGAGTCCAAAAGCATTGACCAACATTCAAGGCTTATTCTGAAAACGTAGCCCCATATACATTTATGGAGATCGCAAATTATGTAGCCAGAGGTACGTATGCCAGCATCATTAAAACAAATGCTACGGGGCGGTATGATGCCATTCCTTTTAACGCTTACCAGCTGACTGCTTAGCTTCATATGGACGGCTTTTTCCACTGTTACCAGTTTGCCCAGTGGCTAGCAGTGTATGTCAGAGGATTTGAGAAGCAGAGAGGAGTTGACTGTGATGATAGGGTTCGAGTCCGGCGAAGAACGGTTCCAGAAAGCAGGTAAGACAAAAACAAAAGCAAAAAAATAAATAAAAAAGAAAATAACAGGGTGAGAATGTGGTAAAATCTGAAAATGTGGTAAAACTCAGGATGCCACGAGGGCTTTTCTTTTTCTTGATTGCTTTTGAAAACACTGTCAGTTGGGTTTAGATAAGTGGCTGTGCGGGTCAATCGGTGCTTTTGAAAACAATAACGCTTGGAAAGTCAGTCAGTTGATAGCGGCTTCTGGTGGATTTACGCGAGAACAGCTGGTGCGAATGGCACTCACAAGAAAAAATTTGAGATCTGAAAAAGCGTACACAGCACCCTCTGGTGGATTAGCGAAAACAAAAACTTCAAAAAAACATACATCCTGGGATGTATTTGCTGCTCTCCAGAAATGTATATAGGGCTACGTAATCAGAATGAGCATGAGTTGGCATTGACGGTGAGTTGAAGCATATTATAATGCTGTTCGAATGAACTTAATTTGAGTTTTAAAAAAAAAATCAATGATCAGGTCTTTGCGTTTTATCAGATATTAGTTTAGTAATATTACACAAATAAGAATGCATTTACCTAAATATAAGAGCATAAGCTCCATCACAAATGTGATACTGATGTTATGAAATAGTTCAGCAGTTCATAATTTAGACTTTAAAATGTTTTTTTTTACCAATGAAAATAGCTCCAAACAAAGCTGAAGCAAAACATTTGTGCATGTCAGAACAGCGCTGAGGTGTTTCATTTCTGCAATAATCTGTTTTTGAATAAATCATTTAATAAGTCAATCATTTGAGAATTCGGTGATCCATTCAGTCACCTGTTTTGATTGGTAGTTTTGAATATTTTAAGACAGGGACTGTCATTAAAACAGGGACTTCATGACACCTACAGGCGGTTTTAGTATCATTTTATTTTGTCCATTACAGGCCTTTGTTTTATCTGTTTATTTTATGGTTTAAGCTATTATTGGAAAATGCTTTGGTCAACATTGTTGTTTTTGAATGGGCTATAAGACTGATAAACATAAACATACACCAGCATGGTATCAGCAATTAAGTTATCACTAATTATTGCTATCAAAAACTAAACAAAGAAATAAATAAATGAAGAAAGAAACATTTATTCATTCATTCATTTTCCTTCGGCTTAGTCCCTTACTTATCAGGGGTTGCCACAGGGGAATGAACTGCCAGAAATATATATATAAGCAATTTCAGCATTATGGATGTAACATTTGCAGTAAAAACTCAAAACATAAATTCACATTCTCTTGTAGGTTAACATTATATTGAAACATCTGTATATATTTTCCAAAACAACTCACCACAGAGTTAAGAGATCAGGAATGTACTTTAAATGAGGGAAATAAACATGCGTTGTGGATGTGACCTAAAAAGAAAGCGAGTTTACAGTAGACAACATACTTTGCAGAAATTCTGTGAATTAAACTGCACAACCCCCCAAAAAATGATACTAATTGAAAGGATAAGAGTTGTCTCTCTATAGAACAAACAGGATTGATTTTATTTTATTTCATATTTATGCATTAATGAGGAAAAACTTCGTTAAGAATGGGACACCTCTGCATTATGGATGTGACAGATGTGAAATTGCCACTCGTGTGACTTTGGTAAATTAAATAAAAGTGTTTAAAAACATTGACAGAGACATTTTTTAAGTATTTATAAAGTACTGTTATAATACTTGCTTACACAAAAAAAAAAAACACAGAAACAGTTCCGGTATTTTGGTGAAAACATTTTTTTTTTCATGCCAAGGTTGACATTTGCATGGAATTGCTCATATATGTAACAGTATTATATAGTACAGTGTGTGTGTGTGTGTGTGTGTGTGTGTGCGTGTGTGTGTGTGTGTGTGTGTGTGTGTGTGTGTGTGTGTGTGTGTGTTTACACTGTAGTATATACAGTATCCAAATATTTACATAGATACATAAATAGATACTTTCATACATGCATACATACATATATAAGACTATGGAGTTAAGTTGAAAAAGTTGAAAATGCCAGTTGAATGTATGGATTGTATGGACAATATATTGAATGTATATATTAGGCATAGGTTTTTAATAAAAGGTAAATTTTCTGTTGTAATATATAATTCTGATAATGATAAAGTCTAATAATGAGAAAGTCTTAAGATATTTCTTCCAAATTTCTAATAAATTATTACCATTTAGAGCTTTTAGGGGTTTTACGGTTCTTAATTCTGAAGTTAAGTCATTGTTATGTTGATAAAAACTCAAAATAAACCTCTGAAATACATCGCATCATTTTGTTATTTTGTCAATTATCAAAATATGTTTTAAATTACATGTTTTAAATGACAAAATAAGTATTTTAAATTTGAGAGGAAATGTCATTAATAGTTCACAGGATAAAACAATAAGTATACATTGTACCAAAACACATAACTTTAAACCAGTAAATTCAGACAGGCTAAACATTTTCGAGTCGTTTATTAATATTTCCATTGCTGAACTGTCGATGATGAACTCCTGTAGTATGAGAATTGCTTCATTTTCATTTTAAGAGTCGTCAAACTAAATTATTATGTTCGTTTTATTGGTCGTATTTGAATATTTAAATAAATAATAAAGTATTCAAGTTTGAGATGACTTATGTCGAATTAAATCTGTTTGAAGACGTAACGTATTGTTTTATTTATTTATTTATTTTATTATTATTATTTTTTTTATTGTAAGTATGTACAAACTTAGTACAAAAGAATACATCTCACAACAAATATGAACAACACAAAAACAAATAAACTAAAATGAGAGAAATTATCTCAGTAATACTAAGTATAAATAAATATAAATAAATGCCAGGGGTAAAAAAAAAAAAAAAAAAGGTAAGACAATATTAATTAAAAAATAAAACTTTTATTCAATCAATTGAAAGTTACTTAATGCTTCATATGTTTGTTTGTTTTTTTGCTTTTCTGTTTTTAATGTTACATAATGTAGTACCGTATTGTTTAATCTCCTTTATGAAATGTTCTAAATTTGGCTTAGCTTTGGCCCATTTCTTTACATGAATAGGGTATTTTCCAAGTAATATTATCAGCTGTATAAGAAAATATGTTGTACTTTTTGAATCAATTCCATCTTGTACTAAAGCAAATATGACATCATATAACCCAATTTGTATTTGTGTACCAAATGTCCTTGAAATAAAGTTAGAAGCATCAGTCCAAAATAGTCTTGAGTATACACATTGAAAAAAGTAACAGATTCTTTAACAATACCACAAAAATCACAAGAGTTTTCACTATCCCCTCCAAACCGTTCAAATAACTCTTTTACAGGATAAATTCTGTGTAAGATTTTAAAAGAAACCTGTCTTACTTTATTACTTATAAAAAAACTTATTTGTTAGTAACCATACTTTCTTCCACTCAATGTTTCCAAATTTTGATGACCAGAAGACTGTTGAAGATGGTATATGATTGTTTTTTAAAACATTTCTAATACATCTATTACTACATTTCTATTTAACAATGTTAATATCACCAATAAATAAAACATCATCACTTGTCTTTGGCTGTTGGTCCACATTGTGCATGGAATTAGTACCGTATTGTTTTATTACCCAAATAATGTTCACATACAGTGACGTAGTGCTTGAACATCACAGGTGAAGCTCATTAACGTGAAATTAATTAATAATGGACGTGCTGACTTGTCATTTTTAAGTAACACGCGTATTTATCAAAAATATATAACGTTATAATCAGCTTAAAACGTGTTCCTATGTTATCTTTCTTAATAATAAATACCTCTGTCGTTCATATTCAGACATTTTACGAGTGACTGAGGTAATATTCTTCTTGAGGCCACAGACTAGGAGGACATTTAACAGCTTTATATTTTGCAGGATGTGTTTTCCTCACCTGTGTGGACCTGGAATGTTCCGTGTGTGTTACTCGCATTGCTGAAGGTCGTCATGCATTTCTGTGTAGTTTGAGAAGACAACAGACAGAAGCGCGAATCAGGAACGTGGAGACAAGCAGCAGCCAATCAGACGCCGCGATGTTGAAGCGTCTGGGGTTACTATGGTGATGCTCAACTCGAGTTTCGCTTTTTCCACTGATGCTAATCCCATAATGAAAGTTACAACAACAACAACAAACTTTGCAATTAAATAACAGGATACACACAGCGATGGAAAATGTAACTCTCTGCATTTACTAAGTATGTGTTTGTGTAAAAATGTTATGATTGGTGTTATTCTATAAAGGTCCCATAATAATTTACTAACGTTACAAGTATGTGTTTGGGTAAAACGTTAGTCTATATAGATCAGTGGGTTCATAACAATTTTTCCCCACAAATCAAATAGAAATATGGTAATTTAAAGAATTTTTTAAAATTAGAATAGCAAACTTTCACTTGTTGGGATTAAAAATCCTACACTCACCGGCCACTTTATTAGGTACACCTGTCCAACTGCTTGTTAACGCAAATTTCTAATCAGCCAATCACGTGGCAGCAACTCGGCGCATTTAGGCATGTCCAGACGACCTGCTGCAGCTCAAACCGAGCATCAGAATGGGGAAAGGTGATTCAAGTGACTTTGAACGTGGCATGGTTGTTGGTGCCAGACGGGCTGGTCTGAGTGTTTCAGAAACTGCTGATCTACTGGGATTTTCCCGCACAACCATCTCTAGGGTTTACAGAGAATGGTTTAAAAGAGAGAAAATCTCCAGTGAGTGGCAGTTCTGTGGGGGCAAATGGCTTATTGATGTCAGAGGAGAATGACCAGACTGGTTCCAGCTGATAGAAAGGCAACAGTAACTCAAATAAGCACTCGTTACAACCGAGGTCTGCAGAAGAGCATCTCTGAACACACAACACGTCCAACCCTGAGGCGGATGGGCTACAGCAGCAGAAGACCATACCGGGTGCCACTCCTGTCAGCTAAGAACAGGAAACTGAGGCTACAATTCACACAGGCTCACCAAAACTGGACAATAGAAGATTGGAGAAACGTTGCCTGGTCTGATGAGTCTCGATTTCTGCTGCGATATTCGGATCATAGGGACAGAATCTGGCGTCAACAACATGAAAGCATGGATCTACCCTGCCTTGTATCAACAGTTCAGGCTGGTGGTGGTGGTGTAATGGTGTTAGGAATGGGTTGGTATAAGGTTCTGATGGTATGATAATATTGGATAACAATATCACAGTTTCACGATATTGTGATTACTGCTTTAAAATATATTCTTTTTAAATGTCTGGGTTAAAAACAACTATTTTTTACCCTTTAAACACAATGTATTTTATTTTGAGAAACATTTATAATATTTTGGAGCAGTAAACATGTCAGGATAAAAATTTAAGTGAATCATTGACTTCTGCTGTCTTCATTAGTTTTAAGAAGATTTATTTACAATTCAAAACGGCATCTTCGGTTATCTTTTCTGCTGGAGATACTGTTGTCCTAAAATACAACCCAAAAAAAACGTAAATAAAAAAATCTTATACATACCTTAGGAACGGTATTACAGAAAATTTTGGCAGTTTTAAAACCTTGACTTTTCAAACCGCGGTATACCTTGAAAATGATTATCGTACCATGCCTAAATGGTGTTTGGGATATTTTATTGGCACGCTTTGGGCCCATTAGTACCAACTGAGTGTCAACACCACAGCCTACCTGAGAATTTTTGCTGACCATGTCCATCCCTTTATGACCACAGTGTCCCCATCTTCTGATGGCTACTTCCAGCAGAATAACACACCATGTCATAAAGTGCGAATCATCTCAGACTGGTTTCCTGAACATAACAATGAGTTCACTGTATTTAAATGGCCTCCACAGTCACCAGAGCTCAATCCAATAGAGCACCATAGGGATGTGGTGGAAGGGGAGGTTCGCATCATGGATGTGCAGCCGACAAATCTGCAGCAGCTACGTGATCATGTCAATATGAAGCAAAATCTCTGAGGAATATTTCCAGTATCTTGTTGAATCTATGCCACAAAGGATTAAGGCAGTTCTGAAGGCAAAAGTGGGTCCAACCTGGTACTAGCTGTACCTAATAAAGTGGCCAGTAAGTGTATTTTGCAACAAACGTCACAAAATTAAACTAAACAGAATTATTAAATATTACTATATTTAGATTAATACATGAAAAAAAGAAGAAAAAGACCCTTAAATAAAACCATTGAGTTTGTTTTGGAACAATTTAATATTTGCTGTATTATATGTGACTTTACTTTGTTGTTAAGTTGACTTAATAGAGCTGTTTCGATCCCTTCAATTTAATAAGGTCAAATGGTTGCTAAGCAATGCAAAAACAAGGAAACACTTAGATAATTAGGGGTGAATGCTTAATGGCAATATTAAGACCCTTTTTATTTTTCAAGTTTTACTAAGGGTTCCCTTATAACTAGGAATTTCTTAGCTCAAGACCTTTGATCCAACCAGGCCCAAGCATTAAAAAATCTGATGTAAAAACAATTCAGCTTGCATGCACAAACCATTTCCTTTCGATAACTATCGTTCGGATTTAATAAGTCAAAAGTTCATAAAGCCAGCCTCTTTTTTTTATCTCATATCATAAACGGATGTATGCGTCAGTGGTGAGTGTATGAAAGATAAATAAACATGCACATACTAATCAATATTTGTGTTCCCTCATGCTGTTATTGCTGTAGAGAAGCCTTTATTAAACCTCTAGCCAACTGCACTTCCATTATCAACATGGTAAGAGCAACATAACATTATTTATGCTTTCAGTTTTATAGTATTCTGACGCATGTTTCATACTACAATACTAGCATGTGGTGATATTTGATGAAACTATAAATAATGTGAATGCATTTCATGAAGAGTGATTGTTCAAAATCAGATTTGCATGTTGTTTGCGCTCCATGGAATTGATATATTATAGATGCAGTGTTTTGCATTTTGGTTAATTGTTAGCTGCGTCTGCTGTAAAACACCTAACAGTCACGAAACGTACAGTAAATGTGGACAAATCTTGTTTAGGTCCAGCTGAAGGAACTCTTCAATGTGGCTCTTATCAACGCTCGTCTGTGGGAATAATATCTTTCGGATGAATTCTTAGAAGATTTTGGGAAACACAGAGACATTTGAGGTAAGGAAAGAGAGCTGGAAGACTATTTTAATTTCAGTTGTTTTAAGTAGATTCCCTTTGTGTCAAAATAACAAGTTCTTTCAAACAAATATCTAAAACAACAACAACAAAAAAACAGTTCAGCCAAACTTTTAAAGGTCTAAAAAATGTATTGTATAACATATGAAGAGTTCAGATGCAAAAACCTCTTAAGTGCTGTCTGCAATTTCCATCAAAAATGTATCAAAAAAAATTCCATCAAAAAAACATTTTTTGCAGCCTCCTTTGTTTATGTTGAGATATTTCACATCAAAAACCAGGAAAAAGACTTATTCTTTGCCATAAAAGTGATATTACTAAACATACACACAGGAACCTGAAGAAAATGTTCATTTTAGAGGAAAATTTGCGCAGCATTTAGAGGTTTTTGCATCTAAACCCTTATATATATATATACATATACACACATATATACACATACATATACATATATACATATACACATATATATACATATACATATATACATATATATATATACATATATACATATATATATATATATATATATATATATATATATATATATATACATATATATATATATATATATATATTATATATACATACAGTTGAAGTCAGAATTATTTGCCCCCCTAAATTATTAGCCGTTCTGTTAATTCTTTCCCCCAATCTTTGTTTAACGAAGAGAAGATTTCTTTAACACATTTCTAATCATAATAGTTTTAATAACTCATTTCTAATAACTGATTTATTTTATCTTTGTCATGATGACAGTAAATAATATTTGACTAGATATTTAATTAAGACACTTCTATACAGATTAAAGTGACATTTAAAGGCTTAACTAGGTTAATTAGATTAACTAGGCAGGTTAGGGTAATTAGGCAAGTTATTGTATAATGATGGTTTGTTCTGTAGACTATCGGAAAAAAATAAGCTTAAAGGGGCTAATAACTTGTTTTTAAATACTACAATACCGCTTTATTGTAGCCGAAATAAAACAAATAAGACTTTCTCCAGAAGAAAAAATATTATCAGACATACTGGGAAAATTTCCTTTCTCTATTAAACATCATTTGGCAATTATTTAAAAGAGAAAAAAAAAAAAAAATAAAGGGGGCTAATAATTCTGACTTCAACTGTGTATATATATATATATTTATTTATTTATTTATTTGGGCTGAACAATATATAGTTTGAGCATTGGTATAGCAATGTATGCAATAATGACCATGTTATTTTACATTTGATTCTTACATTTTTGTATTTGAATGCTCTTAGACTCTACAGAACACCATGCTCGTATGATTGTAATTTATTAATTGTATGCAGATGCACTTTATAGAAGAAGACGATCACTTCAGTAAATTCAAATGATTTAAATCTTTTCAATGAGCTATTCTATTATATTCATATCCCAATGAAACAAAATATTGTAAAGCCCTAATACAGTGTATATATATATATATATATATATATATATAGAGAGAGAGAGAGAGAGAGAGAGAGAGAGAGAGAGAGAGAGAGAGAGATACACATAATTCTGCACTGAAAGATATAAATAATAACAATAAAAAATATGTTCTTATCTAATGAAATTATTTTTTCATTATTTTGTATTTTGAAAAAAATTGTATTTTTATTATTGCATAAATAATATACAAAATAAATACATGGTGGCGCAATGGTTAGCAAGATCACCTCACAGCAAGAAGGTCGCTGGTTTGAGCCTCGTCTGGGTGTATTTGTGTGAATGAGTGTGTATGGATGTTTCCCAGTGGTTGTGGCTGAAAGGGCATCCAATGCATAAAATATGCTGGATAAGTTGGTGGTTCATTCTGCTGTGGCAACCCCAGATTAATAAAGGGACTAGGCCGAAAAGAAAATGAATGAATGAATAAATGAATACATAAATAGCATGGTTTATATAAATGTATAATGAATTGAAATGAAATGCGACTTTGTGTTTACAATGAGTAATGGTATTATAAAAAGTAGCACTACAGAACAGAAATAATGTCTTTAAACTGTATTTAGACATGCAAATCATACTTCAAAGTCATTGAGACACATGACAAAATATTTCTATATTTATGTAAGTATTCATTTTTCTAAATAATTCTAAATATTTTTTCTGTTTTATTGTTTACCTTCCTTTTCATTCAGATTTAATGTTAGACTTTACAACAAGATACATTAATTTATCATCAGTTAATTTTAATAAAGTCTTTTTTTGGTGGTCACAAGGGCTTCAATGTGTGGATGTTAAATGGATGGTTTTGACATGAAATTGATTTGCATTTTTGGCATGTTTCTTAGACGTCATTTTGACATCAACTTGTGATAAGTTGTCCGATAACACTCTTGATTTCCTTTCAGAGACCTTAACATTAACATTTTTACAGTAATTTAGCAGACGACACTGAGAAATCGGACTGTTTTGTTTATTCTGTACAATTTGATACCTTCATTTTTCATCAGTTGATTTAACTAGTCTTTTTTGGTGGTCAAAAGAGCATCAATGTGTGGATGTCAAATGGACGTAAAAAATTTGACATCAAATCGATTGACTTTTTTTTTTGCGTTGACATTGAGGAGGGTTAAGTTGTCAGATAACAGATAACTACCATCTAATTCTGATGGGGTTTTTTTCAAGGAGTTTAACATGAACATTTTCACACATTATCAAGCTTACGAAATTGTAAAAAACATGAGCTCCGTACAATAAACTAAAGTCTTTTTTTGGTGGATGAAATCGCATCAACGCATAGATGTCAAATGGACGTAAAGGTTTTGACAACAAATAGATTTACATTTTTGAGACATTTTTTAGACGTTGTTATGACATCAAGGTGGTTTAAATCATCAGATAACACTCTACTGTGTAATTCAGATGTTTTTCAGACCTTAACATTAACATTTTCATATACAGTGCATCCAGAGAGTATTGATAGCGCTTCACTTTTCAAACATTTTTTGTTAGTCTTATTCCAAAAGGGACCAAAACCCCATAATGACAATGTGAAAAAAAGAGCTTTTGAAATTGTTGCAAATTTATTAAAAATAAAAAAGCTGAAAAATCACATGTACATCAGTATTCACAGCCTTTGTTCAATACTTTGTTGATGCACCTTTGGCAGCAATTACAGTCTCAAGTCTTTTTGAATATGATGCCACAAGCTTGGCACACCTGTCATTGGGAATTTTTGCCCATTCCTCTTTGCAGTACCTCTCAAGCTCCATCAGGTTGGATGGGAAGCGACAGATCGGATATCTCCAGAGATGTTCAATAGGATTTAGGTCTGGGCTCTAGCTGGGCCACTCAAGGACATCCACCGAGTTGCTGTGAAGCCACTCCATTGGTATTTTGGCGGTGTGCTTTGGGTCATTGTCCTGCCGGAAGATAAACCGTTGCCCCAGTCTGAGGTCAAGAGCACTCTGAAGCAGGTTTTCATTCAGGATGTCTCTGGACATTGCTGCATTCATCTTTCCCTCTATCCTGACTAGTCTTCCAGGTCCTGCTGCTGAAAAACATCACCACAGCATGATGCTGCCATCACCATGCTTCACTGTAGGGATGGTATTAGCCTGGTGATGAGTTCAATTTTAGTCTCATCAGACCAGAGAATTTTGTTTCCTATGGTGTGAGAGTCCTTCAGATGCCTTTTGGCAAATTCCAAGCGTTGAGTGTCTTCCGTCTGGCCACTCCACCATACAGGCCTGATTGGTGGATTGCTGCACAGATAGTTGTCCTTCTGTAGGGTTCTCCTCTCTCCACAGAAGAATGCTGGAGCTCAGACAGAGTGACCATTGTGTTATTGCCCACTTCCCTGACTAAGGCCCTTCTCCCCCGATCACTCAGCTTAGATGGCTGGCCAGCTCTAGGAAGAGTCCCTGGTGGTTCCAAACATCTTCCACTTACGGATGACGGAGGCCACTGTGCTCACTGGAACTTTCAGAGCAGCAGAAATCTTTTTGTAACCTTCCCCAGCCTTGTGCCTCAAGACAATCCTGTCTCAAGGTCTACAAACAATTCCTTTGTCTTCATGCTTGGTTTGTGCTTTGACATGCAATGTTAACCCTGGGACCTTATATAGACAGGTGTACACCTTTTCTTTTAGACAACGTTTTTGAAATCAAGGAGGCTTAATTTGTCAGATAACACTCTACTGTCTAATTCAGATGTTTTTTAGAGACCTTAACATTTATTTTCACATATTAACCAAGCACACAAACTTGAAAATAATTGACTTTTGTTCAGTAGATCTGTACAATAAAATACATTAAATTAACATCAGCTAATTTAACTAAAGTCTATTTATGGTGGACAAAAGGAAATCAATGTATGAACGTAAAGGTTTGACATCAAATCGATTGACATTTTTGATATGTTTCTAACACTTCATTTTAACATTAATTCATTCCGTAACTCTACTAATTCTACCAATTTAACACCAACAAGTGGATGTCAAATAGACGTAAAGGTTTTTACATCAAAACGATTGACTTTTTTGACGTTTCTTAGACGTTGTTTTGACATCAAGGTGGTTTGAGTCATCCAATAACCCTCTACTGTCTGATTCTAATGTTTTTCAGAGACCTTTGGAGTGCAAAAATGATCAACCAGTGGGTGATTTTCGCAGTCTACGTCCTGACGTTCCTAATCGGCCTTCCAGCAAACCTTCTAGCCATCTGCACGTTCATTAAAAAACTCGGAGACAAACCCAGTCCCAACGACATCCTGCTCTTCCACCTGACCACTTCAGATCTGGTCTTCCTGCTGTTTCTTCCCTTCAAGATGTACGAAGCCTTCATGGGCATGAAATGGCACTTACCCCAGACCCTGTGCTCCATCGCCTCCTTTTTCTTCTTCACCACGATTTACACCAGCTCTCTGCTGCTAATGGCTATAGCCGTGGATCGCTACTTAGGACTAGCATTCCCGTTCAAATACCGAATGTTACGCAAACCGATTTACGCTACGGTAGGTTGTGTTTTTATATGGCTAGTGAGCGCGGCTCATTGCAGTATCGTGTTTATCATTGTTCATATGCCAGATCAGAACACAAACGGATCGGTTTGCTACGAAGAATTTACGGAACAGCAGAAAAGGATCTTGCTGCCAGTTCGGCTTGAGTTTTTTGTGGTTATTTACACACTGCCGCTCCTAGTTTGTATCTTCTGCTACATTAACTGCATCTATATATTGTACAGCAGGCCTCTTATTGTTAAAGTGAAGAAGCAAAGAGCCATTGGGATGGCGTTGTGCACACTAACCATCTTTTTACTGTGCTTTTTACCCTATAATCTGTCGCATCTAGTAGGTTACAGCAGCAATAAAAGCCCACCGTGGAGATATTACACGCTTTTACCGAGCACACTCAACACCTGTCTGGATCCGTTCGTCTTTTACTTCTCATCCTCAACTTTCCGTGAAAGCAAAACAGTTTTTTTACTGAAGATGTGGTGCTTGAGGAGACACAAGAGAAATTATACCAAGAGAGAAACTGAACTGAATGTTGTAGCGATATGACCAGCTTATGACTGTCCATTATTTTTTATGAATCTGTAACATTTAATATAAGTGAAGTTTATTTATAAACTAATTTCGAGAGGATCACGTGCGTATGATTGCTTGCGGCCGGTCCTGCATTATCCAATTCATGATTCACCAATCAGACGATTCCTAAGCCACTATAAGTTCCATATCACAGTCATCTTCGTTTTGAAGAATCACCCCTTCCACCCCTGCTCCTCCTCCTTTCCTAGATGGGTGGCATGGTGGTCCAGTGGTTAGCACTGTTGCCTCACAGCAAGAACGTCTCTGGTTCTAGTCCTTACCAAGCCAGCCGACGTTTCTGTGCGGAGTTTACACGTTCTCCCCGTGCTCACGTGAGTTTCCACCGGTCCCTGGTTTCCTCCTTCCATCCAAAAACATGCAACTTAAGTTAATTGACTAATCCCAATCAGCACCATAAACATGCAACTAGTAAGTAGTTATCGCTTAAGAGCCATCACTATCGAGTTCTCAAGTTCTACCTGAGCTCAAACTCCCCTCTCATCTTGCAATGGGAGGGAGCCCCAGGCTCGAGGATCTTATGAGCTCAGGGCTCTCTCCCGGGACAGCATGCCAAACAAGCTTTATAATCAATCATGAGCTAAGTGTGAACTCTTGAAGTGTTTTTTATAGTTTGTCAACAAATTAAAGAAATGTCCTAGCCCGGGTCCTAACATTACGCAACGTCGTTTCCATGTTAAATTTAGCTATGTTACAGCGCAAAATTTCTAAATGAGGTAAAGTTTTATTCCCATAGTCAGACTTTCTTCTTAATCATACAATTTCAAAAAAGTATTATATAGCAGTTTCCCAGAGATGGGTTGCAGCTGGAAGGGCATCCGCTGCGTAAAACATATGCTGGAAAAGTTGGCGGTTCATTCCGCTGTGGCGACCCCAGATTATTAAAGATACTAAGCCGAAAAAAAATGAATGAATGAAATACATATCAGTGGTCTCTAGGATTGGGCGATGTCGACCAATGGCATTGTACGATGTCTAATGTGAAACATCGCGATGGACGATGCATCGTCATTGTAGATGATTTAATTATTTATGAATAATTAATTAATTCATAACAAATTAATTATTTGTAGTCTACCGTTTCAACTACCTGACCCGCATGGTCTTTGTTTAACCCATAACCAAATCATAAATAAATAAATAGAAGTTACACAGATTACCACCTGTCAATCACTTTTTCCGCGGGACTTTGGCATGAATAGGCAGAGTGATCTGTGTCCTTATAATGGCGTCGACAAACTTGGTTGGTAAAAAAAGGTGCACAACCAACAGGAACCAACCAACAGTATCTGAGGTTTCTGCTAAAATTACTAAGTACAAGTGTGAAGCGAAAGATTGAAGCAGTGTACTGATGCTGTGACACGTTAGCTGATAGATTCAAAGGACCGAATAGTCATTAGATAAAGACAAGATTAATTAAAGATCACGTTTAACAACTATAATGAGACGCCATCCAGTGGTACATCCTTCACAAACTGTCCAACGTGCTCTGCTCTCTGGGGTTTTGTACTCAAGACTGCTGGAGCTCAGACGCACGCATATGCTGCAACATGACAGAGTGTGTGTGTGGTCACATGATGTGCGTTGTCAGCAGTATAGTGTGGGAGGATAGCTTTTCAGAAACGCTAGATGAAACACCAGAGTGGATGTGGATCGTTTTCATTCCAAAATGCCATTTTAAAGACATATTAGTGTAAACGGGGTCTAAGTTTTTATATTTTTACGAGCGGGTTGCTGTTGCGATGGGGGAAGGGCGGGGATCGCAATGGCGGCTCAGCATTGTGATGTTTATCGGCCATCGGTGATGGACAATGGAATCTTCTATCGACCCAACCCTAGTGGTCCTCAACCTTTTTATCACCGCGAACCGGTCAACGCTTGACAATTTCAGCGCCGACTGGAAGTGGGGGTAGGTGGTTCGAAGGTTACTAGGCGACCATCAATTGTTTTCCCAGAGGAAGACAAGCTGACAAATCATTGTTGTCACTCTGATGCAAGTTTATTTATGGAGAAAATGCCAAAGCACTGCAGTGTTTGTGTGTTCTGTGTTTGTCTGAGATAATTAGTCTACCGAAATGTGTATATTGCATACAAGCTGAAGCTGATTGGTAAATGCCTGTCACATGACTCGCAGTGCACTCGTGGCATTCAATCAACTGGGTGCATCTGGAAGGCGCGAACGTGTTAAGGCTGATTTATAATCGACACGTTCGCTAGTTCACAAGCCACTAACCTCCATTGGAAATAACAAACTCTAGAAAAGACACGATATGCGAACGGCCCCTGAAAGGCCGCTGTCATTTGCGATCTCCAGCAGTTGATCTTCTTGCACAGATATGCTGGATTCACCAGATTGGTTGGCAAATGGGTTGTGGATCCATTCCTTGGCAGTTTGCGGGTCCTTCGCTGGTCCTTTTCTTCTTCGCAAATAAACTTTTCATAGACGCCTGTTTCTTGCTCATTTTGTTGCTTGTGGGTTAAATTTGGGCATTCAAGTGACCGAGATGTAAGTGAGAGAATACAGTCATTTTTCAAAATGAAAGATCGTTCACACTCAGATAGTAAATAAAACGGAAATAATTAATGATTTCTTGTGCGCCCCGGTACCAAATGATCTACGAACCGCTACTGGTCCACTGCCCAGTGGTTGAGGACCAATGTTTTATATATAAGTTTGTTATTTCTTTTATTGGTTACTTTTAATGTTAGCCCAGCAGGCACACAATATCATAAGACGTTAATATTAGGTTAGATTTAAGTTGTGACCGTGACGATGGGGTTTGAGTCCGGCAAAGAACAGACTTTTAGTCGGTCAATCATTCAGTGACAGTGGCCTCTAGTGGATTAACGCGGGAAGAGCAGGTGCGAATGGCACTTGCGAGAGAAATTTGAGATCTCAAGAAACATACACAGAGCGGCCTCTAGTGGATTTGCGGAAACAAAAACTGCAAAAAAGTACCACCTGAGACGTATTTGGCACTCTCCAGAAATGTATATAAGGGTACATAATCAGAATGTGCCTGGGTTGAAAATTCAAGGTCATATTCACAATCCAACGTCTGATAGACATTATAGTGGTAATGTCCACACAATGTCAAGCTGTAAATGTCCACACAATGTCAAGCTGTAACATCATCAGACCACTGCCCAGTGGTTGAGGACCAATGTTTTATATTTGTTTGTTATTTTTTTTATTGGAAACATTTAATGTTAGCCCAGCAGGCACACAATATCATAAGACGTTAATATCAGGTTAGATTTAGGTTGTGATGTCAGGTGACCAAAATTCAGTGTCTACTCAGCGTCTAAGGATAATGTTGTTTTGATGTGCAATAATGACGTTGATATTTGGTTGATTTTAGGTTGTGTTGGTAAGCGACCAAAATCCACAACATAGGCTCATTCTGAAAACATCGCTCTATATACATTTCTGGAGAGCGTAAATTATGTAGCCAGTAGTATGTATGGCTGCATTTCGTCTTTAAAATGAACGATACAGGGCGGTATGGCGCAGTTCCTTTTTACGCTACCAGCTGACCGATTACCTAAGTGTGGACTGCTTTACTGCTATTACTAATTTGTCCAGTGGCTTGACAAATATATCAGAGAATTTGAGATGCAGAGCTGAGTTGACAGTGACGACGGGGTTTGAGTCCGGCAAAGAACGGTTCAAGAAAGTGGGTAAGACGTTTAGTCAGTCAGTCATTTAGTGACAGTGGCCTCTGGTGGATTAACACGGGAAGAGCAGGAGCGAATGACACTTGCGAGAGATCTCAAAAAGCGTAAACAGCGGCCTCTAGTGGATTTGCGAAAACAAAAACGGCAAAAAAACTTACCTCCGGGGACATATTTGGCACTCTCCAGAAATATATATAAAGGTACATAATCAGAATGTGCTTGGGTGGGAAATTCAACGTCGAGCCAACATCTTAAACCAATGTCATATTCACAATCCAACGTCTGATAGACATCATAGTGGTAACGTCCACACAATGTCAAGCTGTAACATCATAAGACGTTGATATTTGGTTGGTTTTAGGTTGGACATGGAGGTCGGCCTGACGTTCGGTTCTGACGTAAACCCGATTTTCCCAAATAAAATTCAATGTCCTCACGACGTCGGGGTACAACGTCAATCTGACATCCTGTGCCTGCTGGGGTCAAACAGTTACAATCACAGAGTCTTAAAAATGTACTATTTATTTCATGTATATATATTTTTTACTTATGTAAACATTCGATTGGTTCCTTCTGGTCAAACAATAAATAATCAAAATGACATTAAATGATGAGAACAGATTTTATTTGAGATTTTTTCACTCTGTGCATAAAAAACGCTTCTGTTAATTCATCTGATTCAGATCTAAAATGAGTATTGTTGGGACTGAAACTAATGACACCCTTTTGGAGAACATGGCAGTGTCTTTTATATCTTTTATAAGCGCGATTAGATAATCAAATATTTGGGCGCTGAATATTTGCTTGTCTCTGGTTTTAGCGAGTGCCGGCCACTCTTCTGCATTCATGCATCCTGTAGGCACACATGTAAAATATACCTGCAGAAACAAAACACACGTTTAGGAGATCAACAGCTGAACCACACATAGAATCAGTAATTCAATATATGGTGCACAATATTGATATCATTGATTTTAATCAATTAGCTAATGTTTACCATTGATACTTTATTGTAAAGCATTACTTATATCCTGCTTTTGCAATTCCGTTTAATTGAAAATGTCTTTACTCTGAACATGCTTATACAATAAAGCAATACCCCAAGTATTTTCAGTTATTATACTTCTTAATGTAATATTTTTTGCAGCTTTGGTCAGTATCATGATAATGCTGTATATCGTACAAGCTTCAGAAATGAATCCAAACAAGAAAATGTGATACCACCGGAAGTCTAAGCCTATGTTTACATGACAAAGATGTAGCCAAAAACTCTTGTGTCTTTTCTCTTGGATTTGAAAAAAGTTTTACATTTACACAACAAAGTTTTCAAAACGATTTATACATCCACAGAAAAGGGCTAAAATGTTGTTATATGTATGCCAGGCCAGTATTTGGCACAGTTACTTTATGTTTGAAGCATTTGCCATGTGCATTTCTAATTTTGGTGTGTAAAGTAATGTTAGGTAATGTAAGTATATCCAGACATTGCTCAAGAAGCGTTAGCAAACACTTGCCTTTAATCTGCACTACACGAACCATGAACCTACATGATTTAGCGTGTTTACACAGAAATGACTACAGTGGCACTTTGTAAACGTTTGTTTTCAGATTCACGTGTTTCCAAGCCTGATCTCACGAGAAAACGTAAGTATTTTACATTTTGACAGTTTAGTGGCTAATTCGTACGAATTCGTACGAGTTCAGTCGTACGAAATTGTACGATTTTAAAAAGGAGGCGTGGCACCTAACCCCACCCCTAAACCCAACCGTCATTGGCGGATGAGCAAATCGTACTAAATTGTACTAATTAGATCGTACGAATTCGTACGAATTAGCCACTAAATCAAAAAGTTCAGAATTGCCGTGAGATTGTGTTGGGGTTTTCAGTCCTAAAAAACACTGTTAGGGCTCTATTTTACAGATCTAGGCGCAAAGTCTAAAGCTTTAGAATCCACTTTTGCTATTTTAAGGATGGAAAAAATACACTCTGCGCCACGGCGCATGGTCGAACAGGGTTGAGCTTATTCTCTTAATGAGTTATTGGTGTGTTTTGAGCATAAAACAATCAGTCTCATCTCCCATTCCCTTTAAGAGTCAGTTGCGTTGTGCCATGGTGCATTTGCTATTTACATGGCGGACTTCGTAAGTGGAAAAACTGAACTCTTCACTAGCGAGAAAACAGTTGAACAGAGCATCTGTAGCGTGAGAATAAAGATGAGCCTCCTCCATTCAGCCTTTTTATTTTCGCTTTCTCTTTCTCTCGTTTGTGGATACTCCACTGAACATCCATTAGCCTACATAATTAATTTAGTTTGTTAAGTGCAAAGATTTGTGTCAAAACTATTTCTAAATTCAGTGCTAATTTCCAGCAAATGAATATATGAACAATAATAACAAAGTGTGGTTAAAAAACTGAGTTATATCCAAACACACATGCATGCCCCATACGGTCTAAAACATGACAGGTTGATAAATCTAAGCTTGTTTTTAATTAAACAGATATAAATATGCATATAATAAATACTACTACTAATAATAATAACATTATACAAAAGCAAATTGTCGTGAATAAACTGAAAAAAGCCTCCCGAGATGATGAAGGCATGGAGCAGAGTGTTTTTTATATTTCTGTAGAAAGTTTTTGTAACATTTTATTCATTTTACTCTTTGTCATTTGTAAAGATATTTGTTTATTGCTGTACATCCTGGTGTTTTAAGCAATATGCAAGCGGGTTGCACAACTAACGCGGTCTGCAAAAACACACAAAATAATTCCCATTTTTGGGTGATAATTTTGTTTAAGTGAAACAATCAAAACGTATAAAAAGTTTCCTGTTTTAGCATGAAAACTTTGTTGTATAAACAAACCAGAAAAACATATAAATGTTTCCCATTTTGGCTGAAAATGTTTTGTAAACAAACAGGAAAAACATTTTTAAAAATTAAGTTTTTGGGCTGAAAACTTTGTGTAAATGAACAGGCAAAGCGCATATAAGGTTTCCGCTTTTGCGCTGAAAACTTTGTGTAAACAAACAGATAAAACTCCTAAAAAGTGTCATTTGGGGGAGGGTTGGGGGGAGGCGGGGGCAAAAGTTTGTGTAAATGAACAGGCAAAATACATAAACACCGTCTTGTTTTGGGCTGAAAGCTTTGTGTAAATGAAACAATCAAAACGTATAAAAAGTTTCCCATTTTTGACTGAAAAAGCATAAAAGTTTCAGTTTTTTGGCTGAAAACTTTGTGTAAACAAACAGACAATATATATATGTAAAATTTCCAGCTTTTGCTGAAAACTTCATGTAAACGAAAAGGCAAAATACATAAAAAGTTTAATTTTTGGGGGAAAACTTTGTGTAAACGAACAGTAAAAAATGTATAAAATGTTTCCTATTTTGGCTAAAAAATTTGTGTAAACGAATAACATCTAAAAAGCTTTGTGAAAAACGAAGAGGCGAAACAAACGTATAAGAAGTTTAAGCTTTTAGCTGAAAACTTTGTTGTGGCAAAATACAACTTGAACAGGCAAAATACATAAACACTGTCTTGTTTTGGGCTGAAAGCTTTGCGTAAACAAAAAGCCAAACTGTATAGAATGTTTCCCATTCTTGGCTGAAACCTCTGTGTAAACAGACAAGGCGCATATAAGGTTTACGGTTTTGGGCTGAAAACTTTGTGTAAATGAAACAATCAAAACGTATAAAAAGTTTCCCATTTTTGACTGAAAAAGCATAAAAGTTTCAGTTTTTTGGCTGAAAACTTTGCGTAAACAAACAGACAAATATATATAAAGTTTCCAGCTTTTGCTGAAAACTTTGTGAAAACGAAAAGGCAAAATACATAAAAAGTTACATTTTTGGGGGAAAACTTTGTGTAAATAAACAGGCAAAAATGTATAAAATGTTTCCTATTTTGGCTTAAAGATTTGTGTAAACGAATAACATCTAAAAAGCTTTGTGAAAAACGGAGAGGCAAAACAAACGTATAAGAAGCTGAAAACTTTGTTATGTAAATAAACAGGCAAAACGAATTAAACGTTTCCTATTTTGGCTGAAACTGTGTAAACAAACAAGCACAGCATAAAAAGTTCCCAATTTTTGGCTAAAATCATTGTCGTGTAAACAGCCCCTAAACAGGACATTAAAACAAAACTAATTTTCAATCTTGACTGACCTGAAAAAAAGGTCATGAGCAGAGCGACCCAGCCCAGAATGTAGGACCAGGAGAATCTCCAGTCTCCGAAACGCTTTCCCAGGAAGTTGACGGTTACGCCGGTGTAAATGGCCATCGCCAGCAGAACAAATAGAGCTTTAGGAGACACAGAAATAAGACATGAAAATCTCTCAGATCACACTATTCAACAGGAGAATAAAAGAGGAAGACGTACTGGAAATGAAAAACATGATTCCTGCTGCAAAGGAACGGTTGAATCTCTCGAAGGCGGAGAAGTGAGCGAAGGAGAGGATTCCTGCGATTATTCCGGCAAAACATGACATGGCTGACAGGATCATGAAGGCCCGCGTCGCGTTCCAGTATGCTGTGATGATCACAAACATAACATTAAAAAGAGACATGGAGACATTAGCTATTTCTAATAATGATTAGGACTTTTATAATGTTGGGCAATGAACTCCTCAAAGAATTGATGGTTGAAAAATCTTACATTTTTTAGTCCTTTAACTTTATTCTTCAGAAAATTATATTTCATAAAATATTTATTATATTAGACTAGTTGAACACACACATATACATATACATACAGTACAAGTCAGAATTATTAGCCCCTCTTTGTTTGTTTTTTTCTTTTAGAAATATTTCCCAAATGATGTTTAACAGAGCAAGGAAATTTTCACAGTATGTCTGATAATATTTTTTCTTCTGGAGAAAGTTTTATTTGTTTTATTTTGGCTAGAATAAAAGCAGTTTTTAATTTTTTAAAATCATTTTAAGGTCAATATTATTAGCCCCTTTAAGCTGCTAATTTTATTTTCAATAGTTTACAGAACAAACCATCATTATACAATAACTTGCCTAATTAACCTTATTACAATAAGCTGCCCAGTTAAGCTTTTAAATGTCACTTTAAGCTGTATAGAAGTGTCTTGAAAAATATCTAGTCAAATATTATTTACTGTCATCATGGAAAAGATAAAATAAATCAGTTATTAGAAATGAGTTATTAAAACTATTATGATTAGAAATGTGTTGAGAATCTTCTCTCCGTTAAACAGAAATTGGGGGAAAAAATAAACAGGGGGAATAATAAATCAGAGGGGCTAATAATTCTGACTTCAACTGTTAAATATATCTATAGCATCCAAAAATCAAAGTTTTTTTTTACATAATTTAAGTGTGTGTACTGTGTATATTTATTAGGTATACAAACGTACAGTACACATATGCTTGCATGAATTTCAGAAATTTCAGAAAATGTTTATTTATATTTATACATAAAATATGTATGTATATGATACAAATTATATAAAACATTAAACATCTATGCATCAATGTTGTGTATAGCTTTCTTTTCTATGTATGCGTCTATAACATACACATATATAAAAAGATATCTTATATATGTGTATGTGTTTTAACTTTTACTTTGAATTTCGTGATTAATCTTTGCACAGCACTATATCTATCTATCTATCTATCTATCTATCTATCTATCTATCTATCTATCTATCTATCTATCTATCTATATCTATATATATATATATATATATATATATATATATATATATATATATATATATATATATATATATATATATATATGTGCTGTGTGTCGCCTGACAGCGAGAAGGTCACTTGTTCAAGTCCTGGCACTTTCTATAGCATTTCTGTGTGGAGTCTGCTCCGGGTGTTCTGATTTCTCCCACAGTCCAAACATAACATAACACTGAATAAACTAAATTGGCTGTATTGTATGTGAGTGACTGAGCGTGCATGGGTGTTTCCCAGTACTGGAAGGGCATCCGCTGTATAAAACATATGCAAGATAAGTTGGAGGTTCATTCCGCTGTGGCGACCCCTGGTAAATAAAGGGACTAGGCTGAAGGAAAATGAATGAATGAATATTTATACTGTATATGATTAAAATTTTATGACTACTGAACCATGAATTTTCTAATTGTAACAAATTGTTTTACTTTTTTCTGCTTAGCTTAGGATGGATGGATGAAAAATACAAATAGATTCAAAAGAATAAATAAAAATACAACAACAGAGCAAAACGACCAGGTTCTGAAAGTCAAACATCATTCACTTTTTTTTGTCCACAGAGAAATAGATTTTTTTAAACAACTGATAAGACAGACCTCCGATGCCTTTAATCAATAGTGTATGCCTCTTAAACCCATCTGTTCAAAGTAAATACACTTATAATAGCTATTTTTAAAAAAACACATCTGAGTGTGAAATTACACACAAAAACAATACATTTGATATGAAGCTACACAAAAACAAGGGTTTGTTGATTGGTGGTGTTCAAGACTTAAAGGAGACCTATTGTGCCCCTTTTTACAAGATGTAAAATAAGTCTCTGATGTCCCTAGAGAGTGTGTGTGTGACGTTTCAGCTCAAAATACCACACAAATAATGTTTAATAACTCTTTATAGCAGCCCTTTTAGGCTTTGATCCTAATTATGCTGTTTTGCTGACTGTCGCTTTAAATTCAAATGAGATTGTGCTTTTTTCAAAAGAGGGCGGAGCTACAAAGGCCTGTGTTTCATTATAGTGGCAGATTCAAAACCAAGACTAGTGTCCTATGCTAATGAGAGAGAGATGGTCACTAATGGGCGGGGCTTTCCCCCTCTGATGACATGTACAACGAGAGAATGTCAATCAAAGTGTTTCTGCAGACTGTTTTTATCAAGTGTAATACATTTTTGGCATTAGAATCTGGTTATATTCACATACTTGCCCCTTATAGAAGTGATTTTTGCATATAGGTCTCCTTTAAAAAATTCCTGTGGTAAAATGAATGGGGATCATACTGAAAGCAAAGCAATCAGTAGTATCTCAGTTACAGTGAACGATGTGTGTTACATGAACAGCGTCTCACACTCACCGATGCTGTCAGTCTGTGTGTAGCATTTGCCAGACATGCAGTATCTCCACAGGCCCTGGTGAGCGAAGCTGCCCGACAGTCTGTACTGCATCCAGTAGTCGGTGGCAGTGGAAACAACCAGCAGGATGTTGCCCACGATGGCACAAAACAAACCCCCTCCCATGAAGCTGTACATCCTGAGAGAAACACATTACAGTCAATAACACACACAATATACAGGTAAAACTGGCATAAACACACAAAATATACAGGTGAAACTGGCACAAACGCACATTACAGTCAATAACACACACAATATACAGGTAAAACTGGCACAAATGCACATTACAGTCAATAACACACACAATATACAGGTAAAACTGGCACAAATGCACATTACAGTCAATAACACACACAATATACAGGTAAAACTGGCACAAACGCACATTACAGTCAATAACACACACAATATACAGGTAAAACTGGCATAAACACACATTACAGTCAATAACACACACAATATACAGGTAAAACTGGCACAAACGCACATTACAGTCAATAACACACACAATATACAGGTAAAACTGGCACAAACACACATAACAGTCAATAACACACAATATACACAGCTAATACTGGCACAAACACACATTACAGTCAACAAGACACACAATATAGAGCTAAAACTGGCACAAACACACATTACAGTCAATAAGACACACAATATAGAGTTAAAACTGGCACAAACACACATAACAGTCAATAACACACAATATATACAGCTAAAACTGGCACAAACACACATAACAGTCAATAACACACAATATATACAGCTAAAACTGGCACAAACACACATAACAGTCAATAACACACAATATATACAGCTAAAACTGGCACAAACACACATAACAGTCAATAACACACAATATATACAGCTAAAACTGGCACAAACACACATTACAGTCAATAAGACACAATATATACAGCTAAAACTGGCACAAACACACATAACAGTCAATAACACACAATATACACAGCTAATACTGGCACAAACACACATAACAGTCAATAACACACAATATACACAGCTAATACTGGCACAAACACACATTACAGTCAATAACACACACAATATACAGGTAAAACTGGCACAAACACACATTACAGTCAATAACACACAATATATACAGCTAAAACTGGCACAAACACACATTACAGTCAATAACACACATAATATACAGGTAAAACTGGCACAAACACACATTACAGTCAATAACACACATAATATACAGGTAAAACTGGCATAAACACACAAAATATACAGGTGAAACTGGCACAAACGCACATTACAGTCAATAACACACACAATATACAGGTAAAACTGGCACAAACACACATAACAGTCAATAACACACAATATATACAGCTAAAACTGGCACAAACACACATAACAGTCAATAACACACAATATATACAGCTAAAACTGGCCTAAACACACATTACAGTCAATAACACACACAATATATACAGCTAAAACTGGCACAAACACACATTACAGTCAATAACACACAATATATACAGCTAAAACTGGCACAAACACACATAACAGTCAATAACACACAATATATACAGCTAAAACTGGCACAAACACACATTACAGTCAATAACACACACCATATACACAGCTAAAACTGGCACAAACACACATTATAGTCAATAACACACACCATATACACAGCTAAAACTGGCACAAACACACATTACAGTCAATAACACACACCCTATACACAGCTAATACTGGCACAAACATACATTACAGTCAATAACACACACAATATAGAGCTAAAACTGGCACAAACACACATTACAGTCAATAACACACACCATATACACAGCTAATACAAGCACAAACACATATTACAGTCAATAACACACAATATACACAGTTAAAACTGGCACACACACATTACAGTCAATAAAACACAATATATACAGCTATAACTGTCACAAACACACATTACAGTCAATAATACAATATACACAGCTAAAACTGGCACAAACATACATTGCAGTCAATAATACAATATACACAGCTAAAACTGGCCTAAACACACATAACAGTCAATAACACACAATATATTTACATTTACATTTAGTCATTTAGCAGACGCTTTTATCCAAAGCGACTTACAAATGAGGACAAGGAAGCAATTTACACAACTATAAGAGCAGCAGTGAACAAGTGCTATAGACAAGTTTCAGGTGTGTAAAGTCTAAGAAGCAAAAGCATTAGTAATTTATTTATTTATTTATTTTTTTTTGAGAGAGAGTACAGTTAGTGGTATAGCCAGAGAGGCAATTACAGATTAGGAAGGAAAGTGGAGACTAAACAGTTGCGTTTTTAGTCGTTTCTTGAAGACAGCAAGTGACTCTGCTGTTCTGATGTAGTTAGGGAGTTCATTCCACCAGCTGGCAGCAACTGGCAGCCAGTGCAAACGGGTGAGTAGCGGAGTGACATGTGCTCTTTTGGGTTCATCAAAGATCACTCGTGCTGCTGCGTTCTGAAGCAGCTGAAGAGGTTTGATAGAACTAGCTGGTAGCCCGGCTAGCAGAGAGTTGTAATAGTCCAGTTTGGAGAGAACAAGAGCTTGAACAATGAGTTGAGCTGCATGTTCAGATATGAAGGGTTGGACCTTTCTGATGTTGTAGAGTGCGAATCTGCAAGATCGAGCAGTTCTAGAAATGTGGTCAGAGAAGTTCAGTTGGTCATCAATCGTTACTCCAAGGCTTTTTACCATTTTGGATGCAGTAATGGTTGCCCCATCCATCTGGTTTGAAAAGTTATGGTGCAGAGTCGGGTTGGCAGAAACTTCAAGCATTTCCGTTTTCGCGAGGTTAAGCTGAAGATGAAATTCATCCAGTGTGAAATGTCTGACAGGCAGGCTGAAATGCAAGCTGGAACCGAGGGATCATCAGGGTGAAAAGAGAGGTATAGCTGGGTATCATCAGCATAGCAGTGGTAGGAATATCCATGTTTCTGGATGACTGTTCCTAAAGATGTCGTGTAGATAGAGAAGAGAAGTGGCCCAAGAACAGAGCCCTGAGGTACCCCAGTGTTTAGATGCTGTAGGTTGGACACCTCTCCCCTCCAAGACACCCTGAATGACCTGTCATTATTATATATATACAGCTATAACTGTCACAAACATACATTACAGTCAATAATACAATATACACAGCTAAAACTGGCACAAACACACATTACAGTCAATAACACACAATATAGAGCTAAAACTGGCACAAACACACATTACAGTCAATAATACAATATACACAGCTAAAACTGGCACAAACAAACATTACAGTCAATAACACACACAATATATTCACAATCTATACAGACAGAACGGTCAGAAACGCACACACAAAAGTCAATAACACACAATATATATAAGTATAACTGGCACACACACACACACGCACACGCACACGCACACACACACACACGTTACAGATAAAAGCCAAGTTACCAGTGCATCAGCTTTATTTAAAATATGTTTTGTAGGTTCAGAAGAAACAAAATAAGATCAGATCAGACCCATCAGACGAGGATGAATAAATAATGAGTACATTTTCATTTTGGGGTGAACTCTCCCTTTAAGTATCAAGACAAGTTCATCTACAGTACATAGATCCAAACCGTGCTTTCATTTAACTATTTCCAACACACGTTTTCCCCTCTGACCTTAATTCCTCATACAGTATGTACACTACATGTTGTACGTGCGCTTCTTGTGTGTGTTTTCCCAATCCATATCACAGTTTACACAAGCAAAACAGCTTCATTCATTCACACGCACGCACACGCACACACACGCACACACACACACACACACACACACACACATGTCTGAGTGACATCATTCACTTCTCATTCTCAGGAAGAAATCATCCACTGTTCTGTCATTACACAATGCCAAAACAATACACATAATGTAGTACCAGTACACATAAAGAGCAAAACAGACAACACACTGGCCTCACATACTCTACAGATTCAAAATACACAACCGCAATAAAAATTGGGAGTGTTAATCGCCAAAATATCATTTCATGTGTGTACAGAACAGGACTCACTCCTGAAAATGTACTGATTGACACCGGCTTGACGAGTTTTACAATCCCACCATAACTATAAGAGATGTCATGTTATATGTTATGTTCAGAGATGGGATGTAAAAATACTTTGTTACTGTACTTAAGTAGGTTTTTCTGGTATTAGTAATTTACTCCACTATTTATTTTTCTGACAACTTTTTACTTTCACTCCTTACATTTTTACACAAACATCTGTACTTTCTACAGCTTACATTTTTAAATCAGGCTCATTACTTTCGTTTTAATCTGTTTTAAAGCAGTGGTTCTCAACTGGTTTGGCCATAGACTGATTTCACGCGGCCGCCATTTTCAAAAGCGAAATCAAGGCTGCAGTGGGAAGAAACCCGGAAGTATCGCTGGGAGTTACATAGGAACGTTGTGTACTTGGCTGTATATCTTATCAGCAAAGAGAAAGTGATGCAAATTCATCATTTCACCGCCTTCCGAGTGACTCAAAGGTCCGTTCTGAATGAATGGTGAAAATAAAAAGGGATATCAGAGCTCATTTTCAGCTAAGTTAAGGGAAATGGCACTAGTAAGTTAATGTTTTCTTTCCCAAACACATGTTTTAGATGCCATTTATCAAACTCAAGTTAATAAACTGATTTTTTCACTGTATTAGACTTGTCACGATACTGAACTAAAAGAAAAACCGTCAATTTCCCGCTAACATTTGGGCACCTACTGTAAAAAATCTACTTTTCAAGCTGTTTGGACAGACATATGTTCATGTATGATGTATAGACTGTCATATTGGGGTGATATAAGCACACCCAGTGCTTTTTTTTTTCAATTTAACAACATAAAAAAATGGTGGACCAATTGGAGCTGTTTTCAGACGGACCGCAACTTTACGTAGGAGTGCGGTCCCCCCGCCCATATTGATTGACAGGCGCGTCATCATATCCTCAGTTTGTTGATTCACGTCCGCCATTTTCAGCGTGAGTCGAAGCAATATCACTAAAGGAACACCCTAGCTCTATTTTTAGATGCAAGGCTCATTGGGCTCAACACAAGATCAATATTCTCCACATTATCGCTCTAATCGCAATTATTGGTTGTATCTTTAGGTAGGTTTGCAAACATGTGTACTTCTCATTGAGTCTACCTTATACTTCAGCTGTTTGCATTTCTCACGATCACAGAAGCTCCCTGTGATCTTAACTAGATGCTGCTACACCTGACGCAGCGCCATCTATTTTAGAATTCTAAACATAGGTTTCTATCAGGGTACACACAACAGCGCGACGATTCGGGACACTTCATGTCTCTGCCGCGCCACAGAGAGTGTCTGGTGTGCCGTGTCGCGGATTCGAGCGACACATCCGGTGCCTCAATCAAAGTTAATTCAGTGTGCGTGGTTATTAGTTTCTGTGTACAAGCTCGACACTTGAAACTAGCACACAGTTGGCTATAAAACTATACAAAGACACAAATGATTTTGTACTCTCTGCTTGGTCTGTGTCAGAGTCGTACATGTACGACTGATTGCTGATCCTCTCACTCCTGCTCCTTCTCTCAGTCTGCCTGTCTCTGTTGCAAACACAGAGCAGGTGAGCTCATGGCTCCACCCCCTTGTTACGTTGGCGGGAAGCCGAAACTAATTTACATGTGAAGCAACACACCGCTAAATCAGCGAACTGTGGACACGCCCCCAACATGACACTTTTTAACACATTATAGTAAAAAATCTGAATTGTGTTTTAAACTGAACCTAAACTGGCACACTCAGAAGAACCATAATATTATTATTAAATCATAAAAAAGAGGTAAACTATGTGCCCTTTAAGGCACTGTTAATGGCTTTCTTAAAACAGCGCTGATTTGCCATTGTGTTCACATGCTCAACAGAAATGCTTGTGATTGGCCGAGAAGGTCATCAGTTCACCCCTCCGCTGTTTATCAAGCACAAACACAGATGAGCGATCTGCTTGATAACTCGACTGATCTTCACAGCTGCTTCGTGCTCCAGTCTCCGTGTATCTGTGTTTGCACTGGGTGAAGAGCGGTAAACTGATGAGCACTGGTTCATACTATGGTAAATCAGCGCTGTTTATGAACGCGCTCAGCGGCGTTTGAATGTTAGCGGGAAATGGACTTTTTAAAACTTCAGTACCAGGACAACACTATTACAGACAACACGAGGGTGTGCTACAGAGGACTGCAGTGTTTTATCGCTCACCGGGTTACATAGGCTGAAGAGGAAAGCGTCGTGTTTAACTGCTGCCATTAACTGAAGCCTAGGAAGACACTTAAGCGTATTACTCTTCAAGAGATTGTGATGTTGTTTGTTGCTAAATTGCTTTTAACTGTTTAAATTAAGCTGAACTGAATGATATTAAAGTGATGTTTACACCATTTCTGCATTTTAAAATCTCGGCAACAGCTGGAGGTTTGTAGTCCACAGCATGTTACTGCAGTGTTCACTGTTGCTGGTCCTATACGTCCGAGTTTCTTCCCACCGCAGCCTTGCTTTGGTTCTTTAAAATGGCGGCCGCGTGAAATAAGCGTATGGGACCCACATTATTACATGGTCTTCAAGCCGCGACCCAAATTTTTTGGAAATATAATATAATTTTAGTAATTATAATTAATTTGTATTTATTTGTTAACATACACAAGTTATGACTTGCACTGCTGGTTAGACCTAAACTGCATTTCGTTGCCTTGTACTTGTACATGTGTACTTGTACATTTGTAATGACAATAAAGTTGAATCTAATCTAATCTAATCTTATGACAGATAAATCATACGAAAATCACCAAGACTTACAAATAAACTATATTTTACTGCTGTCATTTAACAAAATGTACGCACTTTTGTGATGACCTCAGCTCTTGGAATCGTCTTTAAAAATAGTCCACAGGTTTGTCCTTGCAATCGGGATGTTTAGTTTCTAAATGTCGTTTGAATTCAGAAGGTTTCATGCTCTCTTGTGAGAGCACCTCACTGCATATGACACACCGAGGTTTTAAGCCTTTTTTGTCATCGATATATGTAAATCCATACTTTACATATTCGGGGTCATACTCGCGCTTCGACATATTTGTTGCTATAATTAAATTAAATTTCACATGTCAAACAGTACGGTTGTTGCACGAACATTTCAAAATAAAAGTCCGGTATCACACACTCCGCGACCCACTGAAAATGTTCCCGCGACCTACTTTTGGGTCGTGACCCACCAGTTGAGAAACACTGTTTTAAAGCACAATCTATATTATTTCTTGCCATTGACATTGTTCTTGATTTTATTATCAACATATTAATTTGGGTGTACTAATTTTTAGATTACATTATCAGTTCTGTTAGATTATTTCCAGTTTTGGCTTTTTGTACTGACTAATCAAATAAATATGCACAAATATATTATTGTAAATTATCCTATAGAAAATATGAATTTAAAAGAATCATCTGTGAGGGGTGTACTCATTTATGCTGAGCACTGTATACAGTATATATATCAGATTTTATGTCCGGATGAATTCAGTGTATGCATTATATCTTGCATCCCAGCTCACTAATTCATATCACTGTAAGAATCACTTGTTAATTACAAAAACAGCACGTTTTGTTTTGCCTTAAGCGGTAAGTTTTGCACGTATTGCACGCACTATAACACCACTAATGGTTATGATTATAAACTTCCTGCAGATTAAATCTGTGAATACAACCCACTTTTGCAGAACTTGTGTAATGTGCAAAACGTTTAGGTATACAAAAGTGAATGATTGCACAACATTGCATTTCATATCTTTTATTTATATTGGGTTTCGGTAACAAAGCATGATTAATCTACTTAAAAAATATATCTGATTCAGAATCTGCAGTCATTCAAATGTTTTAGGATTGTAATGAAACATTTTTCAAAAAATTGTAGTACAATTTAACTAAGTGGGGTCTAAAAGTACAAATTTAATTTATTTTGCCATTGTATTGATTTAATCTTAGAAAATTTCAAAAGTTTTTTTATTAAAATCGAACTAAATAAACAACATACATTTTTGCATTAAGAATTTAAACACCTAACGTTTAATTCCCATAAAAAAAAAAAAAAAAAAAAAAAAATATATATATATATATAAATATAAATATATATATATTTTCATTTACTACAAATTTTTAAGATTTAAAAAACCTCTAAACATTTTTTTAATGATAAAACTGATAAAAAATAATGTCACAAAACAAAATATGATTAATTCAGAAAATATTACAAAATATTAATTTCTTAAATATTAATTTCTTATTTTTTACAAACCTATTTGGGTGACCTATGATAATATAATTATTTATTTGCCATTAATTTAAATGGATAAACTTTTAAATAATTTAAATCATTGGGATTTTGTAAATAAATAAATAATGAATTAATTAATACAGGCTTGCATTATTTTTGGTCACTTACATACATATCATGCATGCATCAAAACTTGAATTTTTAAATATTTTTTATACATTTTACTGTTATTTAATAACTATACTCATTATAATAAATCTGAAATACACAATACTCATTATAATATACCTATAATACATTATACTGATTAAAATAAAGCTATAATAATGAGTCTAATGTATAATAAAAACAATTGCAATGCAAAATAAATTAGTTTTCACAAAAACTGTGATTGCATCATTTTATATTACAAATATTAAGAGTTTAAATATGATTTATTGAGGCCTTCTCTCTGAAAAATCCAAACTCTTGACATTTACCCTGAAAACTGCTTATTTTTATGCAATAAATATATATACTTATTATAATAAAGACATAACATATTATACTCCTTATAATAAACCTATAGTTCTTTATACTCATCATAATAAAACTATAATAATTAGTTTATTGTATGATCAAAACATTTGCATTGCAAACAAAATTAATTTTCACAAAAACTGTGATTGCATCTTTTTATCAAATTGTTTTAGATTTTTTTTTTCTCTTTACATTTTTCTAGAAAACGGTTACTGAGGTGAAGAGTTCACTCTGAGGTGTGGTTAATTTTATGTAATAATTATATTCATGATAATAAAGCTATAATATATTCCTAATAAACCTATACATTATACTCATTATAAAAAAATCTATAATAATGCAAAATAAAAACATTTGCATTGCAAACAAAATTAATATTTACAAAAACTTTGATAAAAATGATGGCATCATTTTATATGTAAAATTCAAGAGTTCAAATATGATTTATTGAGGCCTTCTCTCTGAAAAATTCTACAAACTCTTGACATTTATCCTGAAAACTGATTATTTTTAGGTAATAAATAAATATATTCATAATAATTACTAATTGAATAATAAAACTAATTGCATCCTTTTATACTTCAAATGTCATTAATATGATTTATTGAGGCCTTCTTTCTGACAAATCCAACAAACTCTTTACATTTACAGTATCTTGAAAGTGGTCACTTTGATGTGTGGTTAAATTTATGCAATAATTATACGCCTTATAATAAAGCTATAAAAGATTATACTCCTTATAATAAACCTATAATACACTATACTCATTATAATAAATCTATAATAATTAGTATAATGTAAAATAAAAACATTTGCATTGCAAACTAAATACATTTTCACAAAAACTTTGATTGCATCCTTTTATATGTCAAATTTCAAGAGTTTACATTTGATTTATTGAGGCCTTCTCTCTGAGAAATCCAACAAACTCTTGACATTTATCCTGAAAACGGTCACTAAGGTAGAGCGGTCAGTCTGAAGTGTGATTATTTTTACATAATTATGTAGTAATGTTTAATTGCCATGAAAATAATGACACAATGCAATTTATAATGTAATTAAATTTTTGCATTACTACTAATATTTAAGATTTAAAAAAGCTCATGAAATAATGTCACGAAGCAAAACATGATTCATTCAGAAAATATAAGAGAATATTACTTTCTTAGGGCATATGATTTAGATATTTACCTCTTTCCATTTTTATTAGCAAAATTTGGTCGATTCAAATGTTTACATTAATTAAGACGCATTGCATTATTTTTGGATGAATTCATAAATAGCAAGCATGCATCTAACCTGACATTTAATTTGTTTTATACTAATTATACATCGTAATAAAGCTACAATATATTTTACTCCTTAAAATAAACCTATAATACACTATACTCATCATAATAAAGCTATACTACATTATACTCCTTATAATAAACCTATAATACACTATACTCATCATAATAAACCTATAATACACTATACTCTTCATAATAAAGCTATAGTATATTATACTCCTCATAATACACCTATAATACACTATACTCATCATAATTAAGCTATAGTATATTATAATCCTTATAATAAACCTATAATACACTATACTCATCATAATAAAGCTATATTATACTCCTTATAATAAACCTATAATACACTATACTCATCATAATAAAGCTATATTATACTCCTTATAATAAACCTATAATACACTATACTCACCATAATAAAGCTATAGTATATTATACTCCTCATAATACACCTATAATACACTATACTCATCATAATTAAGCTATAGTATATTATACTCCTTATAATAAACCTATAATACACTATACTCATCATAATAAACCTATAATACACTATACTCATCATAATAAACCTATAATACACTATACTCTTCATAATAAACCTATAATACACTCCACTCATCATAATAAACCTATAATACACTATACTCATCATAATAAACCTATAATACACTATTCTCTTCATAATAAACCTATAATACACTATACTCATCATAATTAAGCTATAGTATATTATACTCCTCATAATAAACCTATAATACACTATATTCACCATAATAAAGCTATAGTATATTATACTCCTTATAATAAACCTATAATACACTATACTCATCATAATAAAGCTATATTATACTCCTTATAATAAACCTATAATACACTATACTCATCATAATTAAGCTATAATATATTATACTCCACATAATACACCTATAATACACTATACTCATCATAATTAAGCTATAGTATATTATACTCCTTATAATAAACCTATAATACACTATACTCATCATAATTAAGCTATAATATATTATACTCCACATAATACACCTATAATACACTATACTCATCATAATTAAGCTATAGTATATTATAATCCTTATAATAAACCTATAATACACTATACTCATCATAATAAAGCTATATTATACTCCTTATAATAAACCTATAATACACTATACTCACCATAATAAAACTATATTAAACTCCTTATAATAAACCTATAATACACTATACTCATCATAATAAAGCTATAATATATTATACTCCTCATAATACACCTATAATACACTATACTCACTATAATAAAGCTATATTAAACTCCTTATAATAAACCTATAATACACTATACTCATCATAATTAAGCTATGGTATATTATAATCCTTATAATAAACCTATAATGCACTATACTCATCATAATAAAGCTATATTATACTCCTTATAATAAACCTATAATACACTATACTCATCATAATAAAGCTATATTATACTCCTTATAATAAACCTATAATACACTATACTCACCATAATAAAGCTATAGTATATTATACTCCTCATAATACACCTATAATACACTATACTCATCATAATTAAGCTATAGTATATTATACTCCTTATAATAAACCTATAATACACTATACTCTTCATAATAAACCTATAATACACTATACTCATCATAATTAAGCTATAGTATATTATACTCCTTATAATAAACCTATAATACACTATACTCTTCATAATAAACCTATAATACACTATACTCATCATAATTAAGCTATAGTATATTATACTCCTCATAATAAACCTATAATACACTATACTCATTATAATAAAGCTATAATATATTATACTCCTCATAATACACCTATAATACACTATACTCATCATAATTAAGCTATAGTATATTATACTCCTTATAATAAACCTATAATACACTATACTCATCATAATTAAGCTATAGTATATTATACTCCTCATAATAAACCTATAATACACTATACTCATCATAATTAAGCTATAGTATATTATACTCCTCATAATAAACCTATAATACACTATACTCCTCATAATAAACCTATAATACACTATACTCATCATAATAAAGCTATAATATATTATACTCCTCATAATACACCTATAATACACTATACTCATCATAATAAAGCTATAATATATTATACTCCTCATAATACACCTATAATACACTATACTCATCATAATAAACCTATAGTATATTATACTCCTTATAATAAACCTACAATACACTATACTCATCATAATTAAGCTATAGTATATTATACTCCTTATAATAAACCTACAATACACTATACTCATCATAATAAAGCTATAGTATATTATACTCCTCATAATAAACCTATAATACACTATACTCATCATAATTAAGCTATAGTATATTATACTCCTCATAATAAACCTATAATACACTATACTCCTCATAATAAACCTATAATACACTATACTCATCATAATAAAGCTATAATATATTATACTCCTCATAATACACCTATAATACACTATACTCATCATAATAAAGCTATAATATATTATACTCCTCATAATACACCTATAATACACTATACTCATCATAATAAACCTATAGTATATTATACTCCTTATAATAAACCTATAATACACTATACTCATCATAATTAAGCTATAGTATATTATACTCCTTATAATAAACCTACAATACACTATACTCATCATAATTAAGCTATAGTATATTATACTCCTTATAATAAACCTACAATACACTATACTCATCATAATAAAGCTATAGTATATTATACTCCTTATAATAAACCTATAATACACTATACTCATCATAATAAAGCTATAGTATATTATACTCCTCATAATACACCTATAATACACTATACTCATCATAATTAAGCTATAGTATATCATACTCCTTATAATAAACCTATAATACACTATACTCATCATAATAAAGCTATAGTATATTATACTCCTCATAATACACCTATAATACACTATACTCATCATAATAAAGCTATAGTATATTATACTCCTCATAATAAACCTATAATACACTATACTCATCATAATAAACCTATAATATATTATACTCCTTATAATAAACCTATAATACACTATACTCATCATAATAAAGCTATAGTATATTATACTCCTTATAATAAACCTACAATACACTATACTCATCATAATAAACCTATAATATATTATACTCCTTATAATAAACCTATAATACACTATACTCATCATAATTAAGCTATAGTATATTATACTCCTTATAATAAACCTATAATACACTATACTCATCATAATAAAGCTATAGTATATTATACTCCTCATAATACACCTATAATACACTATACTCATCATAATTAAGCTATAGTATATCATACTCCTTATAATAAACCTATAATACACTATACTCATCATAATAAAGCTATAGTATATTATACTCCTCATAATACACCTATAATACACTATACTCATCATAATTAAGCTATAGTATATTATACTCCTTATAATAAACCTATAATACACTATACTCATCATAATTAAGCTATAGTATATTATACTCCTCATAATAAACCTATAATACACTATACTCATCATAATTAAGCTATAGTATATTATACTCCTCATAATAAACCTATAATACACTATACTCCTCATAATAAACCTATAATACACTATACTCATCATAATAAAGCTATAATATATTATACTCCTCATAATACACCTATAATACACTATACTCATCATAATAAAGCTATAATATATTATACTCCTCATAATACACCTATAATACACTATACTCATCATAATAAACCTATAGTATATTATACTCCTTATAATAAACCTATAATACACTATACTCATCATAATTAAGCTATAGTATATTATACTCCTTATAATAAACCTACAATACACTATACTCATCATAATTAAGCTATAGTATATTATACTCCTTATAATAAACCTACAATACACTATACTCATCATAATAAAGCTATAGTATATTATACTCCTTATAATAAACCTATAATACACTATACTCATCATAATAAAGCTATAGTATATTATACTCCTCATAATACACCTATAATACACTATACTCATCATAATTAAGCTATAGTATATCATACTCCTTATAATAAACCTATAATACACTATACTCATCATAATAAAGCTATAGTATATTATACTCCTCATAATACACCTATAATACACTATACTCATCATAATAAAGCTATAGTATATTATACTCCTCATAATAAACCTATAATACACTATACTCATCATAATAAACCTATAATATATTATACTCCTTATAATAAACCTATAATACACTATACTCATCATAATAAAGCTATAGTATATTATACTCCTTATAATAAACCTACAATACACTATACTCATCATAATAAACCTATAATATATTATACTCCTTATAATAAACCTATAATACACTATACTCATCATAATTAAGCTATAGTATATTATACTCCTTATAATAAACCTACAATACACTATACTCATCATAATAAAGCTGTAATATATTATACTCCTTATAATAAACCTACAATAAACTATACTCATCATAATTAAGCTATAGTATATTATACTCCTTATAATAAACCTACAATACACTATACTCATCATAATAAAGCTATAGTATATTATACTCCTTATAATAAACCTACAATACACTATACTCATCATAATAAAGCTATAGTATATTATACTCCTTATAATAAACCTACAATACACTATACTCATCATAATAAAGCTATAGTATATTATACTCCTTATAATAAACCTACAATACACTATACTCATCATAATTAAGCTATAGTATATTATACTCCTTATAATAAACCTACAATACACTATACTCATCATAATAAAGCTATAGTATATTATACTCCTCATAATACACCTATAATACACTATACTCATCATAATAAAGCTATAGTATATTATACTCTTCATAATACACCTATAATACACTATACTCATCATATTAAAGCTATAGTATATTATACTCCTCATAATACACCTATAATACACTATACTCATCATAATTAAGCTATAGTATATTATACTCTTCATAATACACCTATAATACACTATACTCATCATATTAAAGCTATAGTATATTATACTCCTCATAATACACCTATAATACACTATACTCATCATAATTAAGCTATAGTATATTATACTCCTTATAATAAACCTATAATACACTATACTCATCATAATAAAGCTATAATATATTATACTCCTCATAATAAACCTATAATACACTATACTCATCACAATAAAGCTATAATATATTATACTCCTCATAATACACCTATAATACACTATACTCATCATAATAAAGCTATAGTATATTATACTCCTTATAATAAACCTATAATACACTATACTCATCATAATAAACCTATAATATATTATACTCCTTATAATAAACCTATAATACACTATACTTATCATAATAAAGCTATACTATATTATACTCCTTATAATAAACCTATAACACGCTATACTCATTATATTATACTCATTATTATAAACCTATATTACACTATACTCGTTATTATAAACATAAAATAATAAGTATAATGTAAAATAAAACCATTTGCATTTCAAACAAAATGAATTTTCACTAAAACTTTGATTGCATCCTTTTATATGTCAAATTTAGAGAGTTTAGATATGATTTGTTGAGGCCTTCTCTAAAAAAACTCAACAAACTCTTGACATTCATCCTGAAATCTGTTTATTTTTATGTAATAAATATATATACTTATTATAATAAAGCTATAAAATATTATTCTCATTATAATAAAGCTATAATAATGAGTATAATGTATAATAAAAACATATATATTCACAAAAAACTAATTACATCCTTTAATACTTAATTGAGGCCTTCTCTCTGTAAAAATCCAACAAAATCTTGACACTTATCCTGAAAACGGTCACTAAGGTGAAGCAGTCAGTCTGAGGTGTGGTGTGTTTTCTTACCTGAAGTCTTCAGGATAAATGAAGCTGCTTAAGTATTGACCTTCCCTGAGGAAAAGAGAGAGAAAGTGTATCCTGCAGCGAGCCGAACGTCAAAAGGACCCGCCAGGCCCAATTCCAAAAAGTTATGCCCTCTGCTTTTTCTGTCGATGGTGGCAAAATCCTTTAGAGCGAGCCACACAGAACAAATGCACTTGAGCTTGATGGTGTCGGAGGCACGCGGGGGATGCTCGTCCTGACGCTCTTTTTGTTGTTGCATTGGCCGTTCTGGAACTGTGATGTGCAGAGGCTTGCAGTACTCCGCCGGTCAATGCAACATGCTGAAGCGCACACTTTCATTCAGACCCGCTCTCCGGATCCAGAGTGACACTCCGGCGGATGCAACCATGATGATGATGATGCTGATGATGATGAAGTTTGTGCACATTTACACTCGCATCACATCACATGTCCGTGACTTTATTTCTGAGAGGCCTGCAATGACACTGATGGGATGAACAGCTCGGAAAAAACAGAGCTATTTGTGTGTGAAAGAGAAATACAGTAAGAATATCGCAATAAAAAGATCTATATACAGAATATATATACTGTATATAGCTATAATAATGAGTAATTTAAATCCCTTACTCATCGTTGTGCGCTGTATACCTGGGTAGGTTGGTCTGCTTTGTCCTTTCGTAGGCTCAAGCATTGGCACATCCTTGTTTACTAATCTATACCGGGTTTACTCCCCATCATATCTACAGAGTAACATTTGTAAAAGGCTTGTTCTTTACTATGGCCTTCGGTCACAGGATGTTTATTTACTGTTTGTTCCTTAAGTGCGGACTGAGATGGAAAAAAAGGCTTTTAAATACGCAACACCTTTTGCATGGAATGATCTGCAAACACAACTGCATTTTTAACAGTTGATTTCACTAAATGCTTTTAAAAAGAGTATAAATGATTTAGAAGTTGAAACGCATGTTTGTAGATGATTTGAATAGTTTGTCAGTGTGATTCATGTTAACTGTTAATTGTTTGTTGTTTGTTAGACCCATGTGACATGTGTACTGCCTAATCTTGGCCAGGACGTTTTGTAAAAGAGATTTTTAATCTCAATGTGTCTTTCCTGGTAAAACAAAGGTTATAACAATAATAATAATAATAATAATAATAATAATAATAATAATAATAATAATAATAATAATAATAATATTTGATAAATAAATGTAAAAAAAAAAATATATATATATATATATATATATATATATATATATATATATATATATATATATATATATATATATATATATATATATATATATATATATATATATATATATATATATATATTTACAATAATACAAATATTATTATTATTATTATTATTATTATAAAATTTGTTTTACCAGGAAATATATATATACAGTTGAAGTCAAAATTATTCGCCCACCTGTGAATTTTTCTTTTCTTTTCTAAATATTTCCCAAATGATGATTAACAGAGCAAGGAAATTTTCACAGTATTTCTTATAATATTTTTTCTTCTGGAGAAAGTCTTATTTGTTTTACTTCAGCTAGAATAAAAGCAGTTTTAAATGTTTTAAACCCCATTTTAAGGTCAATATTATTAGCCCTCTTAAGCCCTCTTTGTTGTTTACAGAACAAACCTAATTACCCTAACTTGTGGAATTAACCTAGTTAGGTCTTTAAATGTCCCTTTAAGCTGTATAGAAGTGTCTTGAAAAATATCTAGTCAAATATTATCTACTGTCATCATGGCAACAATAAAAGAAATCAGTTATTAAAAATTAGTTCATGTGAGGGGATTCGCTGAGTTGTGAATCCAAATGCATAATTTATTGACAAGAAGCGTCATGCAGTCAAAGGTCGATAACAAACAGTTGCATACACGCAAATCCAAAAGAGTGGTAAATAACAGGCGAGTGGTCGATCCGCACAGCAAACAACATAAAACAAACAAACAAATCAAAGATAGATACACGGCAAGACAAGGCAAGACAAAACGTGTCGTAATGTTAACTTGACAGCTTAAAAGACTTAGTCTTGTATGTGTGTGAGCGTGTTGTGTAAGTAGTTCTTGTAAATTGTCCTTGACAATCCTCCGGCTGTGTGTGTAATCAATGGTGATCCAGAACAGGTGTGTGTGTGAGGTGCATGATGGGACTTGTAGTTCGATAGTGTGGTGTGTGTGTACTTCTCTGGCGACCTCCTTCTCCAGGAGCTATTAATTCTGATTTCAACTGTAAATAGTTTATTGTATTTTTCCAAGAAACCTTTCTTATCCTTCTGAGGAAGTTTAGAAAATTGAGGGAAAAAACTGGTGTAGACACAACAACTTCAACCCAGGCTCATTATTGATACATACCCCTATATACATTTCTGGAGAATGTCAAATACGTCCCAGGAGCTACATTCTTTTTGCAGTTTTGTTTTCGAGAATCTTCAAGAGGCCGTTGTGTACACTTTGGATCTAAAATTGAGATCTAAGAGTGCCATTCACGCCTGCTCTTCTCACATAAATCCAACAGAGGCCGCTGTCGACTGACTGACTGACCGATTGACTGACCCACCCTTCTCCTATCCTAAACCCAACCCGTAGTGTTTTCAAAGGCACCGATTGACCCGCCCACCCACTTGGCTAAACCCAACAGACAGAAAAATAAAAGCTCCAGAAAAAGAAAAGCTCTCGTGGCTGCCTCATTTTTACCACTTTTTCAGATCTTACCACATTCTCACCCTGTTATTTACCTGTTTATTTAATTTTTTGCCTTTTGTTTTTGTCTTACCTGCTTTCTTGAACCGTTTTTTTACTGGACTCGAACTCAGTCATGGTCAACTCCTCTCTATATCTCAAGTCCACCAACACACGCGGCGAGCTTCAGAGCAAAATGGTAACAGCGGAAAAGCCGTCCGCACGGAGGTAAGTGGTCAGCTGCTAGCGTGAAAAGAAACAAGAATCCGTAGTGTTACTTTAAAAGACAAAATGCAACCATACGTAGCTCTGGCTACATAATTCACAATCTCCAGATATGTACACGGGTGGTACGTTTTCACAATGACCCTGTGTTGAACAAATCCTATGGAAGTCAATGGTTACAGGTTTCCAACTTTCTTCAAAATATCTTCTTTTGTGTTCAACAGAAGAAAGAAATTCATATAGGTTTGAAACAAGAGTGAATAAATGACAGAGTTGAAATTTTTGGTGAACTGTCCCTTTAATGCCATGTAAGATATCAAACACATCATTATTTTCATGACAAATAAAAGTAGAGCACTATGTCTTTCACTACACAGTGCATTCGGAAAGTATTCATAGCGCTTCACTTTTTCCACATTTTTTTATGTTACAGCCTTATTCCAAAATGGATTAAATTCATGTAGTTCCTCAACATTCTACACACAATCCCCCATAATGACAATGTGAAAAAAAGAGTTTTTGAAATTGCTGCAAATTTATTAAAAATCAAAAATCTGAAAAATCACATGTACATTAGTATTCACAGCCTTTGCCGTGAAGCTCTAAATTGAGCTCAGGTACATTTTGTTTCCACTGATCATTCCTGAGATGTTTCAGCAGCTTCATTGGAGTTCACCTGTGGTCAATTCAGTTGATTGGACATGATTTGAAAAGGCATACACCTGTCTATATAAGGTCCCAGGGTTGACAGTGCATGTCAAAGCATAAACCAAGAACAAAGACAAAGGAATTGTCTGTAGACCTCCGAGACAGGATTGTCTCTAGGCACAAGGCTGGGGATGGTTCCACAAAATTTTCTGCTACTCTGAAAGTTCCAGGGAGCACAGTGGCCTCTTCCTAGAGCTGGCCGGCCATCTAAGCTGAGTGATCGGGGGAGAAGGGCCTTAGTCAGGGACAATGACCCAAAGCACACCGCCAAAATATAAATGGAGTGGCTTGGTGATTGTCCTTGAGTGGCCCAGCCAGAGCCCAGACCTAAATCCCATTGAACATCTCTGGAGAGATCTAAAAATGGAGCAACTGTAAACCCATCCCACCTGATAGAGCTTGAGAGGTACTGCAAAGAGGAATGGGCAAAAATTCCCAAAGACAGGTGTGCCAAGCTTGTGGCATCATATTCAAAAAGACTTGAAGCTGTAATTGCTGCCAAAGGTGCATCAACAAAGTATTGAGCAAAGGCTGTGAATACTTCTGTACATGTGATTTTTCAGCTTTTTTATTTTTAATAAATTTGCAACAATTTCAAAAACTCTTTTTTTCACATTGTCATTATGGGGGATTGGGTGTGGAATTTTGAGGAAATAAATGAATTTAATCTATTTTGGAATAAGGATATAATTTAAAATTTTTTTACAAAAAGTAAAGCGCTATGAATACTCTCCTGATACATGTGGTTATATATGTGGTTAATTTACAGCACAGTTCTATTATCTAAAATTATTTCTGGTTCAGTTCTTTCGAGTGGAAGTTCCCCAAACAGGTATTTCAACCCATAATTTGTCATGATGATTATAGGATACGTATTTGTGGTCTGGCGGTCCGCCGGATTCAGACAGTGGTAGTCATTCGCACACACGAGTCCACTGAAGACACAGGATCAGCTCGTTCTGCCTGAAAAATGTGACAACACAGTAAAAAGTTACAGTTACAGCAACTAATACTTCTGGCCTTATTCTGCAATGCAGAAGCACTCTAGTTTCTGTGATTGTTTTAGAGAGAGAGAGAGTTTTGAATTTATTACTATATATTATCAGCTTTTCTGGCTATTTCAAGGCAAAACTGAATCAAATTTACAAAATTTTATATTGCTTTTCTGCAGTAGTCAACATTTCAAATGGATCATCACCTTTCAGCAAAGTTGCCCAAAAAGTATTGAACAACACCTAATAATGTCTTAGGACAACTTTTTTGATCCACTTAAATTGTTGACAACTGTATAATATATAGTTGAAGTCAGAATTATTCGCCCCCGTTTGATTTTTTTTCTTTTTTAAATATTTCCTAAATGATGTTTAACAGAGCAAAGAAATTTTCACAGTATGTCTGATAATATTTTTTCTTCTGGAGAAAGTCTTATTTGTTTTATTTTGGCTAGAATAAAAGCAGCTTTAAATTTTTTAAAAACTATTTTAAGGTCAAAATTATTAGCCCCTTTAAGCTATCTTTTTCCGATAGTCTACAGAACAAACCATCGTTATACAATAACTTGCCTAATTAACCTAACATGTCTAGTTAACCTAATTAACCTAGTTAAGCCTTTAAATGTCACTTTAAGCTGTATAGAAGTGTCTTGAAAGATATCTAGTCAAATATTATTTACTGTCATCATGGCAAAGATAAAATAAATCAGTTATTAGAGATGAGTTATTAAAACTATTATGATTAGAAATGTGTTGAAGAAATCTTCTCTCCCTTAAACAGAAATTGGGGAAAAAAATAAACAGAGAGGCTAATAATTCAGGGGGGCTAATTCAGGAAACATGTTACCCAAATTCCTTGTGTTTATGCACACTTGATGAATAAAGCTCATTGTGATTTTAAACAGTCAATGAACACAAAAGATCCATTCTGACTTTATTTACCTGCTTGAGTCTGCAGTCCGCCGGTGTTTTTAATCTTGCTCTCAGCAGGTTATGAGGATTCAGAGTCGATTGAGAAACGACAACCTGAAGCCAAGAGAAAAACACCTCAGTGAGCACTGAAGAGCAACCTTCAGTATCTGACAAAAGAGTCCTCCTTTACCTTCTCCGTGGCTCTGGAGACTGGATGTCTGGGGCTTCGGTCTGATGGGGGGAAATGAAATTAAATAAAATTATTTGTTCAGATTCATTCATTCATTTTCCTTCAGCTTAGTCCCTTATTTATCAGGGATCGCCACAGTGGAATGAACCGCCAACTATTCCAGCATGTTTTACGCAGCGGATGCCCTTTCAGCTGCAACCCAGTACTGGGAAACACCCATACACACAAGCATTCACACACATACACTCATACACTACAGTCAATTTAGTTTATTCAGTTGACCTACAGCGCATGTGTTTGGACTGTGGGGGAAACCTGAGCATCTGGAGGAAACCTACGTTGCAAACTCCACACAGAAATGCCAACTGACCTAGCTGGGACTCGAACCGGCGACCTTCTTGCTTTGAGGTGACAGTGCTAACCACTGAGCCACCTTGCCGCAATTTTAATCAATTAATTAATTCATTCATTTTCAGCGGAATGAACTGCCAATTTACGCAGTGAATGCCCTTCCAGCTGCAACCCATCACTGAGAAACACCCATACACACTCAATCAAACACATACACAACGGCCAATTTAGCTTACCCAATTAACCTGTACCACACATCTTTGGAGGAAACCCACACAAACATGTGGAGAACATGCAAACTCCACACAGAAACGGCAACTGTTGCGTTGGCAGGTGTGTGTCTCCCCATCTCTTTCCATCTGCAAGCCCCGCCTTCGTCCCGCAGATGACGTGCCCTGGGATTGGATGAAATGACCCAGGGCGTCCTTTAAAAAGAGAACAACGGGCGTGGGGCGGGAGAGCGAGTTTTGTTGGCGTGTTGTTTTTGAGTTGATGTGATAAAGTTATTCCTGTTGCTAAGTTGTTATCGTTGGTTGTGTTTCCCGTGTTTTGACTCTGTGTTGTATATCCATCCGTGTTTCCCCCTACTATTACTGGGGTTTGTTTGTTTGTTGATTGTTAACATTGTAAATATTGCACATGTTAAGAGGCAGTAGGGGTTGGACGCCACACTTTTCTCTTTGTAAATATTTTCACCTGTTTTTGTTCTTAGTCAGGGAGGTAGGTGTAGATTTTGTATTTTTATTTCTTTTTTTTTTCCTCAAATAAGTTTTATTGAAGACAGTTTCAAGAAGAAAAGAATTCTGTTTACATATTTTGTCTACATATAGCATAGGCAAAGCAAATAAGAAAAATTAAAAGCAAAAACAACATAAAAATCATAAAATTAAAAAAACTTAATAATGTAAAAAATAAATAAAACACCTACCCACATAGCAAGCAAACTTGTTACAAAGACCGGTTTGAACAACAGGAGTATGATGACAAAGCATGTTAAAACATTACAGAAATGCTGCATTATTATGAGAGGGTGTTTTTCAAGGTAACAGATAAAAGGATTCCAAATTTTGTCAAATTGTTCAAGTTTTGTTTTCAAATAGTCTCTAATTCGCTCCAAATGTAACATAGAGGCAATTTCTCCAAGCCGCAGTTGACATGTAGGGGATTCCTTATTTTTCCAAAACAGTAGCAGCAGCTTCTTGGCAGTAGTTAAGCAGCATGAGAGCATCTTATGTTGTGTATTTGACAACAAATGCGTTTGTTCAGAGAACCCCAGAATAAAAAGCATTGGATCTGGTTGTGATTGCAACTTCTATTTTTATTTCTGTTGTTTTATTAGGTGCAGTTAGTTTCATTTGGGTGTTCAGTTAGTGTGTACTTTTTGTTTATTATTTTTCTGTGGGTTCACTCTTAGGTAGTTGGCTTCATGTTTTTTTTTTTTGGTAATAAAATAAGAAAAAGAAAAAAAAAAAGACAAATAAAGGGTCATTAAAGTAAATTTTATTTGTCGGGTGTTTGTTTATGTTGCAGCCTTGACCCTAGCCCAGGGTCATAACACAACTGACCCAGCCAAGGCTCGTATCAGCGACCTCCTTGCTGTGAGGCGATCGTGCTAATCACAGCGCCACCGTGTCACCAATTTTAATTAACTAAAAATTATGAATAAATTCATTATCAAATGCAACTCATAACTGATTAAAGGGGAGGGCGAAAATTCAAATTTTCTCAGTTAAAGATAAACAATTAAAATAAATAAATAAATAAATAAATAAATAAATAAATAAATAAATAAATAAATACTGAAATAAAATCATTCGTTTTTCTGTCATAACTGTCATATTCTGTAAAAATAAATAAATAAATGCTTTAAATAGCAATATTTTTACTTGAAATTTGAAAAACCATGCTATGAGATCTTTTACATTATTTTTTTTAAACCACAACCCTAGTAAATCTAGTAAATCCTCAGAAACTGAGAAATTTCAAGCAGTCTCACCTCGAGTGCCACAGTAGATGAAGCCGATGAGGATGACGAGCAGAAGCAGGGCGCAGGGGATTCCAGCAGATAAAGCAGCGACGGCAGCAACACTGAGTTCAGCAGCTGAGGATACACACACAAACAACACACACAGCATCACAAGATTGAGAGCTGATTCATTTAAGGGCTCCCATTTTTGGCCATTTTTAGAAGGATAACCAGGGTCAGATGTCAGGATAAACACTGCAAAATGACAACTCAGACACAATGTAAACCAGATCCACAGTCACAAATACCACAGTAAGATGAATGAGCCACGCAAACAAACTCACAAGTGTGTTTAATACATTGTGGTCATCATTTTCTCCTTGTGGCAAATGTGACAGGATGCTCACAAAACGGGTAAATAAGATGCTCTATAGAGATCCATTATGGCTAAGTTACTGTACAAAATAAACCTGATTTAACGTCCACAAAATACGATTCTGTTGTGTGACTGAATTGTCCTCGCTTAATGTTGTGTAGACTATGCTACTGTGCCAATTGCAGCTCTTATAAATTATGTACATACTGTAGCTCAATATAAATAGAAAAACAAACAGAACTTATAGCCCCACCCTAAATGACTAATAGCTCGGCCCTAAAAGTCTAATAGCCACGCCCTAAATGACTGACAGCTCCACCC